>NC_139992.1:14437939-14541583 GCF_964263955.1 Coregonus lavaretus
GCTTGGACTGTCGAACAAAACTTTTTGTTCATCATCCTCCAGTTTTCCTTCCTGAACAAAGTTAGTTTGCTCATGTATAGAGAAAACAGCTGGTAAATTAGTTTTATAGTTAACAGAAGGCCTCTATTTAGATATACTTTTCCAGCTCATCTATGACAATGATGGACATGGGGTGTAATGGGTGGAGGAGGAGATAACAGCTGTATAGAACATTGTAATTGCAATAATTGTTTTATTGAATCTGATGTAGCTTTGATGTAGCTTAGATGTTCCTTCAGGAGATTGTTCTGTTAAGTTATAAATTACAGAAATTAACTGAAGAAAATACACATTCTGTTAAATATCTTCTTAGTCCTCTTGGGTTGATAAAGGCCTTTTATATTCCATGTGAAGAATTTCCACCATGTTGTTTCTCCCTAATTTCTCCAAATTTATTTTTCTTGTGTTCCAGACCCTGGCGACAGTCCTCCAGCTCTACTGATTGGAAGGTCAGATCGCATAGCAACCACACGATTAAATGGATCTATTCTACAGACCTTGAAGCTGTTGGATGAAAATGGATCCCTTTCATTGGATTACAATTACCAGGAAAAGGAAGTGTGTTGGCTTCTTTCCTCAGACTCCTCCAGACGGCTACGCTGTGCTAAGATGAAGAATCTGAATGGATTTACAATGGAAATGGATATCAAAACAGTACAAAGTTTACAAAGTATGTCTTGCAGTGTGTCAAGTTTTCAAAGACATTCTCCAGTTTACAATGTTGGCAACTATTGATTTATTGAGCACACTCAGTCATGCCCCCTCAGAAAGCCTTCAAATGCTCCCGGTCTCTCTCTTTCTCTCCTTCTGCCTCTCTCTATGTCTCTCTCTTCTCAATTTCACTTTTTCTGTATATCTTCATATTTACAGTGGGGGAAAAAAGTATTTAGTCAGCCACCAATTGTGCAAGTTCTCCCACTTAAAAATATGAGAGAGGCCTGTAATTTTCATCATAGGTACACGTCAACTATGACAGACAAATTGAGAAAAGAAAATCCAGAAAATCACATTGTAGGATTTTTAATGAATTTATTTGCAAATTATGGTGGAAAATAAGTATTTGGTCACCTACAAACAAGCAAGATTTCTGGCTCTCACAGACCTGTAACTTCTTCTTTAAGAGGCTCCTCTGTTCTCCACTCGTTACCTGTATTAATGGCACCTGTTTGAACTTGTTATCAGTATAAAAGACACCTGTCCACAACCTCAAACAGTCACACTCCAAACTCCACTATGGCCAAGACCAAAGAGCTGTCAAAGGACACCAGAAACAAAAGTGTAAACCTGCACCAGGCTGGGAAGACTGAATCTGCAATAGGTAAGCAGCTTGGTTTGAAGAAATCAACTGTGGGAGCAATTATTAGGAAATGGAAGACATACAAGACCACTGATAATCTCCCTCGATCTGGGGCTCCACGCAAGATCTCACCCTGTGGGGTCAAAATGATCACAAGAACGGTGAGCAAAAATCCCAGAACCATACGGGGGGACCTAGTGAATGACCTGCAGAGAGCTGGGACCAAAGTAACAAAGCCTACCATCAGTAACACACTACGCCGCCAGGGACTCAAATCCTGCAGTGCTAGACGTGTCCCCCTGCTTAAGCCAGTACATGTCCAGGCCCGTCTGAAGTTTGCTAGAGTGCATCCAGAAGAGGATTGGGAGAATGTCATATGGTCAGATGAAACCAAAATATAACTTTTTGGTAAAAACTCAACTCGTTGTGTTTGGAGGACAAAGAATGCTGAGTTGCATCCAAAGAACACCATACCTACTGTGAAGCATGGGAGTGAAAACATCATACTTTGGGGCTGTTTTTCTGCAAAGGGACCAGGACGACTGATCCGTGTAAAGGAAAGAATGAATGGGGCCATGTATCGTGAGATTTTGAGTGAAAACCTCCTTCCATCAGCAAGGGCATTGAAGATGAAACGTGGCTGGGTCTTTCAGCATGACAATGATCCCAAACACACCGCCCGGGCAACGAAGGAGTGGCTTCGTAAGAAGCATTTCAAGGTCCTGGAGTCTCCAGATCTCAACCCCATAGAAAATCTTTGGAGGGAGTTGAAAGTCCGTGTTGCCCAGCGACAGCCCCAAAACATCACTGCTCTAGAGGAGATCTGCATGGAGGAATGGGCCAAAATACCAGCAACAGTGTGTGAAAACCTTGTGAAGACTTACAGAAAACGTTTGACCTGTGTCATTGCCAACAAAGGGTATATAACAAAGTATTGATAAACTTTTGTTATTGACCAAATACTTATTTTCCACCATAATTTGCAAATAAATTCATTAAAAATCCTACAATGTGATTTTCTGGATTTTTTTTCCTCATTTTGTCTGTCATAGTTGACGTGTACCTATGATGAAAATTACAGGCCTCTCTCATCTTTTTAAGTGGGAGAACTTGCACAATTGGTGGCTGACTAAATACTTTTTTTCCCCACTGTACTTACTTTCACAATGTAGGAAATGCCTACCCAATGCACTTCCCATGGTCACTCTCTTCTTTAGGGTCATTGTAGTGCTACTCTATCCTGTTAATTCAAGAATTTAAGGAATGCTGTTCATGCTCAGTATACCATCAAGGTTAAATTCCTTCCTTACTTTGCATTCAGTTATGTGTCTCTACCTTTAGTGAATAACATGAATGTCTATGATAAAATGCTATCTAACATAATGGAAGATTAACAGGTTTATCCTCACAATATGTCCTTAATCAAAGAATGGTTTGGTGGCAAGAATTTAATGACTTGTTTTCATCCATAGATGTAGAGCACATGACCATTGATTGGCTCACTGGAAACTTCTACTTTGTGGACCATGTAAGCGACAGGATATTTGTTTGCAACCGTGTTGGGGACACCTGCATCACCATCATAGATTTAGATCTGACCAATCCTAAAGGAATTGCTGTGGATCCACTTATGGGGTGAGTTAGCTTTGTATGCTTACTTTGACTGGCAATTACAAGTGTAACCTTTAGTATCCCTCAATTCCATTGGCTACATCTATTGTCACATATCTTGTCACTTACCCATGGTATGCATTTTTTTTTGTCTATTTGACTTGACATATAAACCAATTGGCTGGTATTCAATCAAGTGCACATAGTGGTTTTCCGGATAGTGCTTCCAGAAATGTGTTTTCCATGGTAGCACATCACAGATGGGGTAGTAAACACTTAAAAACTGCCACTTCTGAAAAACCATTCCAGAAACCCACTACAGTATCTTAAGATGATTGAATAAAGCCTTTCTCAGAATTTTAAACACTTTACAACCTGTAGCCTACCGTACAGTATAACAATTTGCATGATTGCCTGTCCTTATGCAATGCAGATTTTGCTTTCCTTTCGGAGCATGTCTAGCTGTGTAAATGCTGGGGAGCCAGTGCTCCAGACAGCTCCCACTGTCACTAGGTTTCATCAGTATTTACTGATTCCCCCTCACACCCCCCCGGTAGAAAACTCCCCTGCAGGACCCTCTATGTTTGAGCATTTTTGGTACTGTCACCACCACAAAGTACCCAAGGCACTGGAATTAAAAAAGTTTTTTGGGGGGTTTGTATCATTTCATTTGCACAACATGCCTACCACTTTGAAGATGCAAAATATTTTTTGGGGTGAAACAAACAAGAAATAAGACAAAAAAACGGAACACTTAACATAACTATTATGCATAACTATTCACCCCCCCCCCCCCAGAGTCAATACTTTGTAGAGCCACCTTTTGCAGCAATTACAGCTGCAAGTCTCTTCGGGTATGTCTCTATAAGCTTGGCACATCTAGCAACTGGGACTTTTGCACATTCTTCAAGGCGAAACTGCTCCAGTTCCTTCAAGTTGGATGGGTTCCGCTGGTGTACAGCAATCTTTAAGTCATACCACCAATTGGATTGAGGTCTGGGCTTTGACTAGGCCATTCCAAGACATTTAAATGTTTCCCCTTAAACCACTCAAGCGTTGCTTTAGCAGTATGCTTAGGGTCATTGTCCTGCTGGAAGGTGAACCTCCTTCCCAGTCTCAAATCTCTGGAAGACTGAAACAGATTTCCATCAAGTACTTCCCTGTATTTAGTGCCATCCATCATTCCTTCAATTCTGACCAGTTTCCCATTCCCTGCCGATGAAAAACATCCCCACAGTATGATGCTGCCACCACCATGCTTCACTGTGGGGATGGTGTTCTCGGGGTGATGAGAGGTGTTGGGTTTGCGCCAGACATAGCGTTTTCCTTGATTGCCAAAAAGCTCAATTTTAGTCTCATATGACCAGAGTACCTTCTTCCATATGTTTGGGGAGTCTCCCACATGCCTTTTGGTGAACACCAAACGTGTTTGCTTATTTTTGTCTTTAAGCAATGGCTTTTTTCTGGCCACTCTTCCATAAAGCCCAGCTCTGTGGAGTGTACGGCTTAAAGTGGTCCTATGGACAGATACTCCAGTCTCCGCTGTGGAGCTTTGCAGCTCCTTCAGGGTTATCTTTGGTCTCTTTGTTGCCTCTCTGATTAATGCCCTCCTTGCCTGGTCCGTGAGTTTTGGTGGGCGGCCCTCTTTGGCAGGTTTGTTGTGGTGCCATATTCTTTCCATTTTTTTTTTAAATAATGGATTTAATGGTACTCCGTGGGATGTTCAAAGTTTCAGATATTTTTTTATAACCCAACCCTGATCTGTACTTCTCCACAACTTTGTCCCTGACCTGTTTGGAGAGCTCCTTGGTCTTCATGGTGCCGCTTGCTTGGTGGTGCCCCTTGCTTAGTGGTGTTGCAGAGTCTGGGGCCTTTCAGAACAGGTGTATATATACTGAGATCATGTGACAGATCATGTGACACTTAGATTGCACACAGGTGGACTTTATTTAACTATGTGACTTCTGAAGGTAATTGGTTGCACCAGATCTTATTTAGGGGCTTCATGTCAAAGGGGGTGAATACATATGCTCGCACCACTTTTCCGTTATTTATTTTGTATACGTTTTTTAAACAAGTTATTTTTTTCACTTCACCAATTTGGACTATTTTGAGTATGTCTATTACATGAAATCCAAATAAAAATCCATTTAAATTACAGGTTGTAATGCAACAAAATAGGAATAACGCCAAGGGGATGAATACTTTTGCAAGGCACTGTATCAGCAGCTAAAATGGTTTCTGTTCTATTGTAATATTCCCTGGGAGAAGTTCAACAGAGAGAGAGAGTCAGCCCCATTATATTCATGAGGGTACAAGGACAGGCAGTAGGCATGAATTCAGAACAGCTGTTTAATGAGAGATGCTGTATCTTAGCACCGGGGCTCTTAGCGGAGCAAAGCCATTCACAGTGCAAACAACACCAGAATGAGAGCATCGGAACTTCTCATCTCGATGTGTGTTATTTGGCGGTTATATACTAACCCAGGGCCGACATTATGGGCGGGCCTTAGGGGGCTTGGCCCGCACTACTGTACCTCCTTGCCTGTACTAATAAAATATTGAAATATTGATCATTTATTTGACCGAGACACAAGTCGACAGAAAGACGCATCAATCTCACTTAAAACATCCGAAACAGCGCCCCTCTGTCTCAGTATGTGTAGACCATGTATCTGATGCTGTCTGGACCAAAAGAGTATGGCATGTCATACATATAGAGGGGCACTGTTTTGCTCTCTCAGATGCTTTCTCCAGTGATATAGTTTCAGCAGAGAGGAAGAGGCGAAGCGAGAGGACTCACTCTCGCCAAAATCTGTCTAGAATAAGCCTGATGCGTTTCTATGGGAATAATATGCAGACCTAAACTTGTTGCCTGTCTTCTCGCCTTTGGGACAAAGACTCCCATTGTTAGGGTGGCGACATGAGCATCTTGTCATTATATGTTACCGACCGTCTTGATGTGTAGCAAAATTTGAAATTGTGTTTTTTACATTGGATAAAAGTATAGACTCAGAGCTAGAAAATGATATATCATACACTGCCGTTGAGGAACACAGGGAAAGTAATTATGCTTTGAAAGTTGATAAACTTGTAACGCCACTTTTGAGAAAATGACCCTTGAATGTTTTAGTACATCTACTGGAGAGCTCTTCTTTGTCTACACCCATTCAGCATCATTCACACCCTCTTAAGCATTAGCCCCACCCATCTCTTTAATGATTTACATGAGACATGTGCTAAACAGAGTGAGTAAGGTAGTGTAGTAAACAACCAAAGATTTCAAGACTAAAAGTGTTGAAAGTAATAGCAGAAAAATACACTTTATTTAGTCCTTGGCCTATATCCTAATCTGACTTTGATGGAGGTCATGTTGTTCTTCACATTACCATCTCTGGTAAAAACACACTATAAAAAATAAAATCTATGTTTATTTGTCACATGCACAGGATACATAAGGTGTAAACGGTACAGTGAAATGGTTACTTGCATAGTAGCAATGTAAAAAATAGAAATTGTCCAGATACATAAAATATAAATATTTTATAATTATTACAGTGAGGGACAACATTATTTGATCCCCTGCTGATTTTGTACATTTGTCCACTGACAAAGAAATGATCAGTCTATAATTTTAATGGTAGGTTTATTTGAACAGTGAGAGACAGAATAACAACAACAAAAATCCAGAAAAACGCATGTCAAAAATTTTATAAATTGATTTGCATTTTAATGAGGGGAATAAGTATTTGACCCCCTCTCAATCAGAAAGATTTCTGGCTCCCAAGTGTCTTTTATACAGGTAACGAGCTGAGATTAGGAGCACACTCTTAAAGGGAGTGCTCATAATCTCATCTTGTTACCTGTATAAAAGACACCTGTCCACAGAAGCAATCAATCAATCAGATTCCAAACTCTCCACCATGGCCAAGACCAAAGAGCTCTCCAAGGATGTCAGGGACAAGATTGTAGACCTACACAAGGCTGGAATGGGCTACAAGACCATCGCCAAGCAGCTTGGTGAGAAGGTGACAACAGTTGGTGTGATTATTCGCAAATGGAAAAAACACAAAAGAACTGTCAATCTCCCTCGGACTGGGGCTCCATGCAAGATCTCACCTTGTGGAGTTGCAATGATCATGAGAACAGTGAGGAATCAGCCCAGAACTACACGGGAGGATCTTGTCAATGATCTCAAGGCAGCTGGGACCATAGTCACCAAGAAAACAATTTGTAACACACTACTCCGTGAAGGATTGAAATCCTGCAGTGCCCGCAATGTCCCCCTGCTCAAGAAAGCACATATACAGGCCTGTCTGAAGTTTGCCAATGAACATCTGAATGATTCAGAGGAGAACTGGGTGAAAGTGTTGTGGTCAGATGAGACCAAAATCGAGGTCTTTGGCATCAACTCAACTCGCCGTGTTTGGAGGAGGAGGAATGCTGCCTATGACCCCAAGAACACCATCCCAACATTATGCTTTGGGGGTGTTTTTCTGCTAAGGGGACAGGACAACTTCACCGCATCAAAGGGACGATGGACGGGGCCATGTGCCGTCAAATCTTGAGTGAGAATCTACTTCCCTCAGCCAGGGCATTGGAAATGGGTCATGGATGGGCATTCCAGCATGACAATCACCCAAAACACACAGCCAAGGCAACAAAGGAGTGGCTTAAGAAGAAGCACATTAAGGTCCTGGAGTGGCCTAGCCAGTCTCCAGACCTTAATCTCATAGAAAATCTGTGGAGGGAGCTGAAGGTTCGAGTTGCGAAACGTCAGTCTTGAAACCTTAATGACTTGGAGAAGATCTGCAAAGAGGAGTGGGACAAAATCCCTCCTGAGATGTGTGCAAACCTGGTGGCAAACTACAAGAAACATCTTACCTCTGTGATTGCCAACAAGGGTTTTGCCACCAAGTACTAAGTCATGTTTTGCAGAGGGGTCAAATACTTATTTCCCTCATTAAAATGCAAATCAATTTATAAAAATGTTTTACATGCATTTTTCTGGATTTTTTTGTTGTTATTCTGTCTCTCACTGTTCAAATAAACCTACCATTAAAATTATAGACTGATCATGTCTTTGTCAGTGGGCAAACGTACAAAATCAGCAGGGGATAAAATACTTTTTTCCCTCACTGTAGATGATTCTGATCGAGACACACTTGTCTAAATTGATGGGTCATGTGAAAGAAATGCTATAACCAACCCCCCCAGCCACATCTAGCAAAGTGGATGGGTCACTATTGTCTAGACATGTACACATGTTCATGAAATACAACAGATGATCGTAATCACCCCCAGACACACCTGGCTAACTTGATGGGTCATGTAATCATCTGGCAAAGTGGAGTCTTTTGTTTAGACATGTAGCTAGCTAGCTAAACAATGAACCTAATGGTGCTTTCAAGTCAACTGGGAACTTGGAAAAATACGAGGTCAAATCATGACGCCAATGATCTTCAGGTCAGAAAGTCTGGGCTCTATAAAGAGGCCTGAGTTCCTGAGTTGGAATTCTGAGTTGGATGACCATTCAAAACGACAGGTGTTTTATACAACAGCCAGCTTTCTTTTTTCGACCCCCTCCACATATTTGCAATCAAACGCAATAATTTTCTCCATCTCCTTAGCTATCATACTCTGCTTCCTCCAGGTGTTCGACTGATTTCAAAACTCTCTCAACTTCTTCCAATCATGGCTAGCGGGAAGGTTCCTTTCTTTTTCTGTGGCTTGTAATCTAACAATTTGATTTGTATTAACAGTTGACATATATGTTTGTTATTAAGGCACATAAAAGTTCACATTCCAGAAGGCCTTTCTGCCCAAAAAAAATATATATATATATTTTAATGTTTACGTTCTCCTGTGAAGTAGTGCTGTGCAATATACGCCTAGTTTCCTGAAACTATTCGCATATACATCTCTGGTTTCAGCCTTTTGCGAATTGGAAAGGAAAGTTGGCAGGTGCACAGTGCACTGTTAGGATGCTGGATTGCCCTGAAGTAAATTGATGTTTTGCCATAATTATATCATTACTCCTGTCTAAATAAAATAATTCTAAATACTTTGCCATGTAGCATGACTTAGCCACAGAGGATCATTAGTTTATTAAAAAAGAAATAGCTTTGGATTGTTTCAAATCACAAGTGTGCAGGCCTATGCCCATTTAGGAAGCCCACAATTTGGGTAGTGCACATGGTAATAGGTCTAGCTGATTGAGTTGTGGCTGTCAGTGAAAAGCATCTAAAATATGTATGAAGATAATATGTCTTGAGTATAATTTTAAATGTAGCATCAAGAAGAAGGGGATGTGTATGTTGTGAAGATATGGTGTGTTTCTCCAGAATGCATGCATATGTAAGAAAGTACCCATTTGGCAATGTCTGATTTCTGATTGTCTTAACTCACCTCGTACACCACCAATAAGCTGAGCTTCTCAGTAATTTTCTCTTCACCTCACACCAGTAAATTAAGTATGTTTTTTAATATCCATTGTGAATGAAAGTTCCTCAGTATTCGAAAAATCTTTCCAACACTCCCGGACTCGATAATCACCAAGTCTCGGTGTGAAAGAACAAAATATAATGATCTGATGATCCCATATTTCCAGTGGAAACGTCATATAAAACAGCTGTCTCTCCGGAAACTCTGAGTGCCCGGAATAGGCTAGTTGATACAATGTTGCAAGTTCGCTAATGACAGCTTCTGGCCAGACCCAGTGATGATTTGATACAATGTTGCACTTCACTAGCAATAGTTCAAGTCAAGACAGATAGAAAGGGAGGCAGACAGGCGGAGTAGTGAGATTAATGTGATTGAAAGAATCAGAATTTTTATCAGGATATTTTCTACTATTTTTATTTGTCGGCTTTAGGCCTATGTACTTTACTTAGTTGATGATGGAAGTTATAGGCCTACTGCTGCATTGGCTAATAGGCTATCTCTGAGTTCTATGCTCTCATTTCTTTAGCTGCCAATGGATCACAGTGTATCAATGTGTCCATATGGTAGAGGCTAGTGGTCTTGCCGTAGTTTAATTTTAACCTTTAGTTTTGTATAATTTTACTTCCAATTTCTATGATTAACCACATGACAATGATTTTGACGAACAAAAATGTTATTATTTAAATGAAACTGTTCCACGTAAATGCGTGAAACTCACAAGCTGCCTATGGTCTTTACTATTACACCCCGTTCAAAATAATTGTTATCGCGCAAGCGTGTGCACACATAGGAGGTCCCATGTAAAAGGCCCGTCCAACTGATTCATTCTGGCGCCGGCTCTGTACTAACCTCTATTATACCTGGCCCCTTAAAGCTAATATGTTCTTTGAACTAATTTAATGGATAAAACTTTTACAGTACTTTCCCTCAGCTAAACCTCAGCATCCAGATTATTCAACATAACTTCAGATGCATGCTTCTGGTTCTCAGTATAACTCCTGTATCTGTAAATAATGCAGTGTCTACTCTGCACAGCAAAATGATTCCTGTGAAGTGAACATTTTTATTGATACAAGGATTTTAGATTGGTTTCTCACATCCTCGCAATGTATTCCCCACCTAATTCCCCAAAACGCTTCCTTCCTATGAAATGTCTCTGTGTTGTTTTGCTAAAGCAATGTGGCTTGTCTCTTATGATTGACTGTGAATCTATGCAGTGTGTTGCTGTGACTGTGGTTGCATGGAGAATGACAAACATTCCCTTTTAACTTCATGAAAATATAATGCAATTACTCCCCAGGACAAACATGCCTGTTTACTTTTCATGGAAAAACATTAGTTGTGGAAACGTTAGTCACATACAAACACACACACACACACACACACACACACACACACACACACACACACACACACACCAACACACACACACACACGCGCATGACGTGACATGGTGTGTGTTTTGAGGGATGATGGTGTAGGAGGAGATTGCGTGTGCAGGCCCCGCGGGGAGCAAGGAGCTGGGCATGAATGCTGCCAGCTAGATTGGCTATCAAGAGTAAGCGTTGTTCTGGTCTCGTCTTCCTCTAATTGGTGAGACATAGCTACAGCTGTTTCTAGTGAGAGAGAGAGCCTGGGGCAATGGAGTGAAAACAAAAAGAAATTGGGGAGGATGGTGATAGCAGTATAGCATGAGGAGCAATGTTTACGGAATATGTTCTGACACCACCCTCCATTTTATTTTGCTGTTGTTTAGATTTTTTCTTTCTCTTTCATGAAAAGGAATGCTATTGTTTTACTTTTTGCCTCTGGAAAGCTTTGATGGATATGGTATGGTCTATTTTTCCCACTGTTAAAAGGATCTTTGAAAAGGAATTGAAATGAGAGTGAACTTTGTTTCACCTTCCCTGTGGTTGTTTTAGTTACACTCTTACTTCCCTAACAAATAATGCTGACTGAGGGGGCATATTTATACATCATCATATTATGATGTGAGAATGGATTTTGATTAGGCTAAAAGCAAAAACTAAAATAACAACAATGTTTATTAGTTTAGTGAGGCCTAGAGTTCCTTTCCCATTTGATTGTGGAATATACAGTGGGGAGAACAAGTATTTGATACACTGCAGATTTTGCAGGTTTTCCTACTTACAAAGCATGTAGAGGTCTGTAATGTTTATCATAGGTACACTTCAACTGTGAGAGGCGGAATCTAAAACGAAAATCCAGAAAATCACATTGTATGATCTTTAAGTAATTCATTTGCATTTTATTGCATGACATAAGTATTTGATCACCTACCAACCAGTAAGAATTCCGGCTCTCACAGACCTGTTAGTTTTTCTTTAAGAAGCCCTCCTGTTCTCCACTCATTACCTGTATTAACTACACCTGTTTGAACTCGTTACCTGTATAAAAGACACCTGTCCACACACTCAATCAAACAGACTCCAACCTCTCCACAATGGCCAAGACCAGAGAGCTGTGTAAGGACATTAGGGATAAAATTGTAGACCTGCACAAGGCTGGGATGGGCTACAGGACAATAGGCAAGCAGCTTGGTGAGAAGGCAACAACTGTTGGCGCAATTATTAGAAAATGGAAGAAGTTCAAGATGACGGTCAATCACCCTCGGTCTGGGGCTCCATGCAAGATCTCACCTCGTGGGGCATCAATGAGGAAGGTGAGGGATCAGCCCAGAACTACACGGCAGGACCTGGTCAATGACCTGAAGAAGCTGGGACCACAGTCTCAAAGAAAACCATTAGTAACACACTACGCCGTCATGGATTAAAATCCTGCAGCGCACGCAAGGTCCCCCTGCTCAAGCCAGCGCATGTCCAGGCCCGTCTGAAGTTTGCCAATGACCATCTGGATGATCCAGAGGAGGAATGGGAGAAGGTCATGTGGTCTGATGAGACAAAAATAGAGCTTTTTGGTCTAAACTCCACTCGCCGTGTTTCGAGGAAGAAGAAGGATGAGTACAACCCCAAGAACACCATCCCAACCGTGAAGCATGGAGGTGGAAACATCATTCTTTGGGGATGCTTTTCTGCAAAGGGGACAGGACAACTGCACCATATTGTGGGGAGGATGGATGGGGCCATGTATCGCGAGATCTTGGCCAACAACCTCCTTCCCTCAGTAAGAGCATTGAAGATGGGTCGTGGCTGGGTCTTCCAGCATGACAACGACCCGAAACACACAGCCAGGGCAACTAAGGAGTGGCTCCGTAAGAAGCATCTCAAGGTCCTGGAGTGGCCTAGCCAGTCTCCAGACCTGAACCCAATAGAAAATCTTTGGAGGGAGCTGAAAGTCCGTATTGCCCAGCGACAGCCCCGAAACCTGAAGGATCTGGAGAAGGTCTGTATGGAGGAGTGGGCCAAAATCCCTGCTGCAGTGTGTGAAAATCTGGTCAAGACCTACAGGAAACGTATGATCTCTGTAATTGCAAACAAAGGTTTCTGTACCAAATATTAAGTTCTGCCTTTCTGATGTATCAAATACTTATGTCATGCAATAAAATGCCAATTAATTACTTAAAAATCATACAATGTGATTTTCTGGATTTTTGTTTTAGATTCCGTCTCTCACAGTTGAAGTGTACCTATGATAAAAAGTACAGACCTCTACATGCTTTGTAAGTAGGAAAACCTGCAAAATCGGCAGGATTAAAATCCTGCAGCGCACGCAAGGTCCCCCTGCTCAAGCCAGCGCATGTCCAGGCCCGTCTGAAGTTTGCCAATGACAATCTGGATGATCCAGAAGAGGAATGGGAGAAGGTCATGTGGTCTGATGAGACAAAAATAGAGCTTTTTGGTCTAAACTCCACTCGGCGTGTTTCGAGGAAGAAGAAGGATGAGTACAACCCCAAGAACACCATCCCACCCATGAAGCATGGAGGTGGAAACATCATTCTTTGGGGATGCTTTTCTGCAAAGGGGACAGGATAACTGCACCATATTGAGGGGAGGATGGATGGGGCCATGTATCGCGAGATCTTGGCCAACAACCTCCTTCCCTCAGTAAGAGCATTGAAGATGGGTCGTGGCTGGGTCTTCCAGCATGACAACGACCCGAAACACACAGCCAGGGCAACTAAGGAGTGGCTCCGTAAGAAGCATCTCAAGGTCCTGGAGTGGCCTAGCCAGTCTCCAGACCTGAACCCAATAGAAAATCTTTGGAGGGAGCTGAAAGTCCGTATTGCCCAGCGACAGCCCCGAAACCTGAAGGATCTGGAGAAGGTCTGTATGGAGGAGTGGGCCAAAATCCCTGCTGCAGTGTGTGCAAACCTGGTCAAGACCTACAGGAAACGTATGATCTCTGTAATTGCAAACAAAGGTTTCTGTACCAAATATTAAGTTCTGCTTTTCTGATGTATCAAATACTTATGTCATGCAATAAAATGCCAATTAATTACTTAAAAATCATACAATGTGATTTTCTGGATTTTTGTTTTAGATTCCGTCTCTCACAGTTGAAGTGTACCTATGATAAAAAGTACAGACCTCTACATGCTTTGTAAATAGGAAAACCTGCAAAATCGGCAGTGTATCAAATACTTGTTCTCCCCACTGTACAAACAGTACTTTAAACCCAACTAAACCCTTTGATAAATATATCCTCAACAATATGAAACCAAGTGAGCTCTCTCCTCATATATGTTGTTGTAGGTTCTCTGCAGAGCAAACCTCCACATTAGGATTGAGGGGGTGAGGAATTGGATGATTTGATGGAAACACTTCTGATTTGGAGATGTACAGTTTGTCTCTTTTGAGGAATAACTGCAAAAAGAGGAGCCCTGGAGGTTTTGCCCAACTGTTCTAATTTATTTACTAGTCAAATGTGTCCTTGTGCAGATATAGTAGTATTATATGTAGATTAAGTGTAGCGTTATAAAAAGGGCCAATGAAAGGCAGGCCAATGTCATTTTGCTTTATCTTGGCCAGGTCGCAGTTGTAAATGAGAACTTGTTCTCAACTGGCTTACCTGGTTAAATAAAGGTGAAATAAAAAAATATTTTTTTTAATTGTAGGATGCATGAACCTAAAACGTTTTGAAAAACATTCAAAAAAACGACTGTAAAAGGTCACAAAATATATTTACAAAGGAAAATAAAAATAGACTTCAGATAGGATGTGCAAAGACCATCATAGTTCATGAGCCAGGGGGGTCGGTCGGGCTCACATGGGCCGACGATGTCTCATAGTGATTTTCTTGAAGGTCTATGTCCCTATAGTTGCAAAATGTTTGATAGCAGTGCAGCAATGGCAGCTTTCTCTGTGTTATCAATCTATCTTTCATCTCTCCATCCCATTCATTAATATGGAGTTGGGCCCCACTTTGCTGCTATAACAGCCTCCACTCTTCTGGAAAGGCTTTCCACTAGATTTTGGAACATTGCTGCGGGGACTTGCTTCCATTCAGCCACAAGAGCATTAGTGAGGTCGGGCACTGATGTTGGGCAATTAGACCTGGCTCGCAGTCGGCGTTCCAATTCATCCCAAAGGTGTTCGATGGGGTTGACATCAGCACTCTGTGCAGGCCAGTCAAGTTCTTCCACACCGATCTCAACAAACCATTTCTGTATGGACCTCACTTTGTGCACAGGGGCATTGTCATGCTGAAACAGGAAAGGGCCTTCCCAAACTGTTGCCTCAAAGTTGGAAGCACAGAATCGTCTAGAATGTAATTGTATGCTGTAGCGTTAAGATTTCCCTTCACCAGACCATTATTCCTCCCCCACCAAACTTTACAGTTGGCACTATGCATTGTGGTAGGTAGCGTTCTCCTGGCATCCGCCAAACCCAGATTCGTCCGTCGTACTGCCAGATGGTGAAGCGTGATTCATCACTCCAGAGAATGCATTTTCACTGCTCCAGAGTCCAATGGCAGCAAGCATTACACCACTCCAGCCGACGCTTGGCATTTGTGCATGGTGATCTTAGGCATTGCAGTGAGTCTCCTGAGTGGCGCAGTGGTCTAAGGCATTGCAGTGCTAGCTGTGCCACTAGAGATCCTGGTTCGAATCCAGGCTCTGTCGCAGCCGGCCGCGACCGGGAGACTCATGGGCAGCGCACAATTGGCCTAGCGTTGTCCAGGGTAGGGGAGGGAATGGCCGGCAGGGATGTAGCTCAGTTGATAGAGCATGGCGTTTGCAACGCCAGGGTTGTGGGTTCGATTCCCACGGGGGACCAGTATGAAAAAATAAATAAAAAAATAAAAAAAATGTATTCATTAACTGTAAGTCGCTCTGGATAAGAGCGTCTGCTAAATGACTCAAATGTAAATGTAAATGATATCTGCGGCTGTTCGGCCATGTAAACCCATTTCATGAAGCTCCCAACAAACAGTTTTGTGCTGATGTTGTTTCCAGAGGCAGTTTGGAACTCGGTAGTGAGTGTTGCAACCAAGGACAGATGATTTCTACACGCTACTCACTCCAGTACTCATCAGTCCCGTTCTGTGAGTTTGTGTGGCCTACCACTTTGCAGCTGAGCTGTTGTTGCTCCTAGACATTTCCACTTCACAATAACAACACTTGCAGTTGACTGGGGCAACTCTAGCAGGGCAGAAATTTGACGAACTGACTTGTTGGAAAGGTGACATCCAATGACGGTGCCACGTTGAAAGCCACTGAGCTCTTCAGTAAGGCCATTCAACTGCCAATGTTTGTCTATGGAGATTTCATCGCTGTGTGCTCTATTTTATACATCTGTCAGCAACAGGTGTGGCTGAAATAGCTGAATCTACTAATTTGAAGGGGTGTCCACATACTTTTGTATATATAGTGTATGTCAAGATTATAAATTATTCACAGAATTGTGGTAAGATTATTTAAGCGATTTATACAGGTTATTCTAATATGTATCCTAGAGGTCAAAGGTCATGGTTCTGTTGACCTGATCATTCCAAAAATTTCTGATGGATAGCTGTCAATCTAAGCTTTCTAATGATATATGATTAAAGAGTATACGTGAGCAATAACTTGTTGTATACTGACATTGTTTGTCATAGGGTAAAATCCTGGATGGACAATAACGTTTTATTTTATTCTATAGGGTAAAATCCCTATGGGGAAAATGAATGGGATGGAGGGATGAAAGATAGATTGATAACACAGAGAAAGCTGCCACTGCTGCACTGCTATCAAACATTTTACAACTCTGGGGAAATTGACCTTCAAAAACATCACTATGAGACATTGTCGTCGCAAATGAGCCCGATAGTCCAAATTTGGGAGTCTGTCTCATGGACTATCATGACCGTGGTGATGATTATTTTCATACTGTTTATAATTTCAACTGTACTGCATCAGCAACAATCCTTATCCCAGAAAGCCATCATTGCTATGCCACATGGAGGCTCATCTGTTTGAGAGAGTTGTTTCTCGCTGACAACGCTATTTTCCAGCCCAGCATGTATCTCTGGGTTCAAAGGTCACCACTATCTCTCCCTTGACTTGTATGGATTAAGTGGGCTCTCTGGCTCCAGCTCCCCTCAGCTCTCTGGCTGTCATTCTCTCTCGTGATGCTGCTCTGGTCTGGTTCTCTGTCTCAGAGTGCCACCATTACACCATGAGCAAGGCATGCTACAACCCTGACCATTAGCAAGGCATGTTACAACCCTAACCATTAGCAAGGCATGCTACAACCCTAACCATTAGCAAGGCATGCTACAACCCTAACCATTAGCAAGGCATATTACAACCCTAACCATTAGCAAGGCATGTTACAACCCTAACCATTAGCAAGGCATATTACAACCCTAACCATTAGCAAGGCATGTTACAACCCTAACCATTAGCAAGTAATGTTACAATCCTAACCATTAGCAAGGCACGTTACAACCCTAACCATTAGCAAGGCACGCTACAACCCTAACCATTAGCAAGGCATGCTACAACCCTAACCATTAGCAAGGCATGTTACAACCCTAACCATTAGCAAGGCATGTTACAACCCTAACCATTAGCAAGGCATGTTACAACCCTAACCATTAGCAAGGCATGTTACAACCCTAACCATTAGCAAGGCATGCTACAACCCTCAACCATTAGCAAGGCATGTTACAACCCTAACCATTAGCAAGGCATGTTACAACCCTAACCATTAGCAAGGCATGCTACAACCCTAACCATTAGCAAGGCATGTTACAACCCTAACCATTAGCAAGGCATGCTACAACCCTAACCATTAGCAAGGCATATTACAACCCTAACTATTATCAAGGCATGTTACAACCCTAACCATTAGCAAGGCATGTTACAACCCTAACCATTAGCAAGGCATGCTACAACCCTAACCATTAGCAAGGCATGTTACAACCCTAACCATTAGCAAGGCATGTTACAACCCTAACCATTAGCAAGGCATGCTACAACCCTAACCATTAGCAAGGCATGCTACAACTCTAACCATTAGCAAGGCATATTACAACCCTAACTATTATCAAGGCATATTACAACCCTAACCATTAGCAAGGTAGCTCTTCCTGCATTCATATCAATTTAAAGGAGAATAAACTGATTTTGTATCGCCACCTCTCTTACTTTCTTTCCACATCTTTTCTTCACCAGATTTGTGAATACATTTTGCCTACCTTCTATTAGTTAATTGGCACTGCACATTGAATGGTCAGTTTTAAAGCAATAGCATTTTCATGTAGGTACTGTAGAAGAGGTGATTCCTGGAAAGAGCTGGCTATAGTCTTAACAGTGGGTACTCGTGGGAGGTAATTCTAGACAGCCATACAAAACTACAATACCATACTGGCCCTGGCACACCATTTACTTATCTGTACATTAGATACAATCAGGAAATTAATAGTTCAATTTGTAAGACTTACAATGATAAGGTTTAGTGGGCTTGTTTTCTTTTCATACCATGCCTGCAATTAAACATTGAGCAATGGGTTTTGTCAGGATCTTTCTTGAAGTATCTGTTTTGAGTACCGTGTAACTTTTTCTTATTGTCAACACCTTCAATTTGTAAACCTGTTGGCTCCAGTTCATTTAGAACTGTCCTTGGTAGATGGCTCTAACTTAGGTGCAGTAATTGGGTTCAAAAAGTGTTGTGGATATTCCTGAATAATTACCAATGTAGGCATGAATAACCATTGGCTATCATTGTGTTGGTGGATATGAGGATGACAATAGAAGGCAGAATACAGTATTCAGAAACCCTCAACAATGATTTACATTCAAGGGCTACCTAATGGGCTTATGTTAATGAGCATATATTTACTGTTATTGCGCTTCCTGGAAACGGTGTTCAATTGGTTAGAGTGTGGCGCTAGCAATGCAAAGGTTACGGGTTCAAGTCCTGCAGGGATCACATACACCTACTATGCCTGCTATGTATTCACTCACTGCACTCTAAGTCACTTTGAATAAAAGCATCTGCTCAGTGGCATATTTATACAAGTTTATTTATACACATTATCTCCTCGTAGGATGCTGTTCTTCACTGACTATGGGGACGTAGCCAAGGTGGAGCGCTGTAACATGGACGGCACCAACCGAACCAGACTGGTGGATTACAAGACAGCGCAACCCACAGCCGTGGCCCTGGACCTGGCCAAGAAGCTGGTATACTGGGCAGACGCCTACTTGGATTACATCGAAGTGATGGATTACAATGGGAACAACAGACACGCAGTCATCCAGGACAGTCAAGTGAGTGTCAAGCCTCATTGTGTTGTCGTCGTGGGGCTGAGCTGAGCTCTGCTTCTGATGATTGTCTCCTTGGGTTTACGGTTTACATGCCACACGGGGCAATTAGTCTGAGGACATTTATATGGATATTGCGAGGAGACAATCTGAACTGTGTTTGTCCAATGTGTGGCTCAGTTGTTAGAGCGTGGCGCTAGCAATGCCACAGTTGTGGGTTCAATTCCTGCAAGGATCACATACACACACTTACACATTACAAGAATGATAAACCTTCCTCCTTGCAGACTGTTAACTACAGCTTTCCAAAACTATACTTACAATGGCAGTTCAGGGGGCATTTCAGGCGAAGTAATAAATGCCTTTCTTCTACCTACAAAATGAATTCTATCTTGCCAAAGTCACTGTAGAGTTGAAACATCCCAAATGGTACCCTAGTCCCTATATAGTGCACTAATTTTGATGAGAGCCTCTGGTCAAAAGTAGTGCACTATTTAGGGAATGGGGTGCCAGGGATGCACCCAAGGTTTGATATCTCCTGAATATGGATTTTACTGGAACACTGCATGGTGATTCATTAGTGTGGATGAGTGGAAGAAGCTGTGATGAGGCCGCTTACAAATGGCCCAAGTCGTTAGTCCTTCTCCCTGTACTACACTTTGGAGACGGATAATTGGGGGAATAATATTATTCAAAAGGATGCCCCTTGAAAGCGACCTACTGTAGGCTATGATGGTGATGGTGATGGAAGGAAAAAAAGAGGCCAGGGTGTATGAAATACACCTCATTGTGTGTGCAGGTGTTCTTAGCATAATGATGCCTCTTTCTGTTCATAAATGCGTGGCCTCAGCAGACCTCTGCATATCGTCTCCATGACAAATGAAAGACAGAATTTACTTTTTCTACTGGCAGTGTTGCATCTTAATCAATTTTTGAGGCGTGCGTGTGCATGCATCCACATGGAAGGTTTCGGTCGGGTTAATGTAGCGTGTAGGGCGGTGTCATAGCCAGGGACAAGGCATGTTCCCAGAGCAAAATGCCCACTCCATGACCCTGTGAAGGCTGTGGAATACACACACACACATACACACACATTTTCTCTTATGCCTTAGATCCTGGAGCTCCCAGAGTTGTGTTATAGATTAAAAGCTTAGTTCTTTTTGCAAGGGTGGGGGTTCTGTTGCATGTAAATGCATTGTTCTGCTCTGTTTTAGGTGTCCTACATCCATGGATTAGCTGTCTTTGAGAACTACCTGTATGCCACTCATTCTGACCCCTCCAATGGGAATATCATGGACATCTTCAAGATCCATCGGTTTAACACCACAGAACCCAGGACACTAACCAGCCTAGGGAGTTCCAGAGAAGCAATACGGGTTTACCACAGACTCACTCAGCCAAAAGGTAAAGGACATTTGGTCTCCGGCTGTAACATGTGCATGCAAGCACAGTACTTGTAACGCACAAGCTCATGGAGATGTCTGCATCACTGTGACTTGAACCAGTAATGGTACTGTGATGCATGCTGGTGTCAAATGTATATGTAGCCTACATGTGACAAACGTGCTGTGGATATGATTAGAATTCTCCATCACTTGATAAAGTACGGTCAAATGATTGTGTTAGAGGTGTGTTTGATGAGTCTAACAGACTTTCCTACTCCTCCTATCCTCTAGTTAGGAGTCACGCGTGTGAGACGGACCCGTATGGAAAGCCAGGTGGATGCTCCCACATCTGTCTGCTGAGCGGTAGCTACAAGTCCAGGACCTGTCGATGTCGGACAGGCTTCAGTATGGGGAGTGACGGACAGTCCTGCAAAAGTCAGTGTCACATCTCTCCCTCCTTTCCTTATGTCATAAACATGTAATCTAATCATAGCCTATATTTCTGAAAACGCTGTAGAAAAACAAAGTAGAAAATGTATAATGGAGATGGAATAGTTCCCTCCAAGTACAAAAGTGTGTCCTATCACTTTAGCATCTACAGCAGTGATATTCAAAGTCGGGGTCGCGGGGGAACTGCAGTGGGGTCGCCAAAATGTTAAAACAAATATATAGTAATACGAACACTTTTTTTTTAGGAACAAAATATTAAGAGTACAGATTATTGTATGGGACAATATACAAACATTTTTTGAGAAAGATAATTTGAAAGACAACATTTTATTGAGTAAATGTATTTATTGGTTTATTTTCATTTTGATAAGAGATAAAAATGCAATTAATTGAAGGTTATTAATTGAAGGTTATTTGTTGATGTAAAATCGTGAAACAAATTGGGTCAGATACATATGTAGGATCTTAATTAGATTACCCTGTTGCAATGTGGGAAATTTAAAATGTGTAGTAGTATTTTAGGTTTAAAAAGGCTTCTGAAGTTTGTAATTTCCACTTTGAAATTTCAGACTTGATTTTCCCTTAGGAAAAATGCATCAACCCATACAAAATTGTCCATTATTTATAATCCAAATAATAATTAAACATTTCTGTTGCTGCAGGATTCTTTTCCTGCTGTAGCAAACTGCCTCAAATGAAGATCCTGTATATTGAGATGTCTGTCACTAGTGAGGATGTCACTAACACACGGTTATAATAACAGTATTCCACTTATCATCTAGCCTCATTTTGGCCAGCTAATAGCCTAACCATCGATCAAGCAACATTATGGACTAAACGTTCAAACTTGTTGCTGTAGGATTATTTTGCTGTGACAATGCAGGTCAAATTAAGATCCTTCATCTGTATTTATCGCCCCGCCTCAGATAAAGCAAAATAATCCTGCAGCAACAAGATTTGAATGTTTAGTCCATAATGTTGCTTCTATATTTGTAAACAACAGCTGGTGCACAAAATCAAATACTAAGGAAGTCTCGAGGTTTTGTTCGCCTGAGGTAGAGTATCTTATGATAAGCTGTAGACCACACTATTTATCATCTATATTTTTCATAGCTGTCTATTTACCACCACAAACCAATGCTGGCATTAAGATTGCACTCAATGAGCTGTATAAGGCCATAACTAAACAGGAAAACGCTCATCCAGAGGCAGCGCTCCTAGTGGCTGGGGACTTTAATGCAGGGAAACTTAAATCCGTTCTACCTAATTTCTACCAGCATGTTAAATGTGCAACCAGAGGAAAAAAATTATCTAGACCACCTTTACTCCACACACAGAGACGCATACAAAGCTCTCCCTCGCCCTCCATTTGGCAAATCTGACCATAACTCGATCCTCCTGATTCCTGCTTTGTATGCAAAAACTAAAGCAGGAAGCACCAGTGACTCAGTTAGTAAAAAAGTGGTCAGATGACGCAGATGCCAAGCTACAGGACTGTTTTGCTAGCACAGACTGGAACATGTTCTGGGATTCTTCAGACAGCATTGAGGAGTACACCACATCAGTCACTGGCTTCATCAATAAGTGCATCGATGACGTCGTCCCCACAGTGACCGTACGTACATACCCCAACCAGAAGCCATGGGTTACAGGCAACATCCGCACTGAGGTAAAGGGTAGAGCTGCCGCTTTCAAGGAGCGGGACTCTAACCCGGACGCTTATAAGAAATCCCGCTATGCCCTCCGACGAACCATCAAACAGGCAAAGAGTCAATACAGGACTAAGATTGAATCGTACTACACCGGCTCTGACGCTCGTCGGATGTGGCAGGGCTTGAAAACTATTACAGACTACAAAGTGAAGCACAGCCACGAGCTGACCAGTGACACAAGCCTACCAGACGCTTCCGTAGCCGATATGAGTAAGACTTTTAAGCAGGTCAACATTCACAAGGCCAAGACGTGTACTCCGAGCATGCACTGATCAACTGGCAAGTGTCTTCACTGACATTTTCAACATGTCCCCTGACTGAGTCTGTAATACAAACATGTTTCAAGCAGACCACCATAGTCCCTGTGCCCAAGGACACTAAGATAACCTGCCTAAATGACTACCGACCCATAGCACTGACGTCTGTAGCCATGAAGTGCTGTGAAAGGCTGGTCATGGCTCACATCAACGCCATTATCCCAGAAACCCTAGACCCACTCCAATTTGCATACCGCCCCAACAGATCCACAGATGATGCAATCTCTATTGCACTCCACACTGCCCTTTCCCACCTGGACAAGAGGAACACCTACAGTGAGGGAAAAAAGTATTTGATCCCCTGCTGATTTTGTACGTTTGCCCACTGACAAAGAAAGTATCAGTCTATCATTTTAATGGTAGGTTTATTTGAACAGTGAGAGACAGAATAACAACAAAAAAATCCAGAAAAATGGATGTCAAAAATGTTATGAATTGATTTGCATTTTAATGAGGGAAATAAGTATTTGACCCCTCTGCAAAACATGATTTAGTACTTGGTGGGAAAACCCTTGTTGGCAATCACAGAGGTCAGACGTTTCTTGTAGTTGGCCACAAGGTTTGCACACATCTCAGGAGGGATTTTGTCCCACTCCTCTTTGCAGATCTTCTCCAAGTCATTAAGGTTTCGAGGCTGACATTTGGCAACTCGAACCTTCAGCTCCCTCCACAGATTTTCTATGGGATTAAGGTCTGGAGACTGGCTAGGCCACTCCAGGACGTTAATTTGCTTCTTCTTGAGCCTTGGCCGTTCTCTCCCAAGATTTGGGTGAGAGGTTCTCACCCAAGATTTGACGGTACATGGCCCTGTCCATCGTTCCTTTGATGCGGTGAAGTTGTCCTGTCCCCTTAGCAGAAAAACACCCCCAAAGCATAATGTTTCCACCTCCATGTTTGACGGTGGGGATGGTGTTCTTGGGGTCATAGGCAGCATTCCTCCTCCTTCAAACACGGCGAGTTGAGTTGATGGCAAAGAGCTCCATTTAGGTCTCATCTGACCCCAACACTTTCCCCCAGTTCTCCTCTGAATCATTCAGATGTTCATTGGCAAACTTCAGACGGGCATGTATATGTGTTTTCCTGAGCAGGGGGACCTTGCGGGTGCTGCAGGATTTCAGTCCTTCACGGCGTAGTGTGTTACCAATTGTTTTCTTGGTGACTATGGTCCCAGCTGCCTTGAGATCATTGACAAGATTCTCCCGTGTAGTTATGGGCTGATTCCTCACTGTTCTCATGATCATTGCAACTCCACGAGGTTAGATCTTGCATGGAGCCCCAGGCCGAGGGACATTGACAGTTATTTTGTGTTTCTTCCATTTGCGAATAATCACACCATCTGTTGTCACCTTCTCACCAAGCTGCATGGCGATGGTCTTGTAGCCCATTCCAGCCTTGTGTAGGTCTACAATCTTGTCCCTGACATCCTTGGAGAGCTCTTTGGTCTTGGCCATGGTGGAGAGTTTGGAATCTGATTGATTGATTGCTTCTGTGGACAGGTGTCTTTTATACAGGTAACAAGCTGAGATTAGGAGCACTCCCTTTAAGAGTGTGCTCCTAATCTCAGTTCTTTACCTGTATAAAAGGCACCTGGGAGCCAGAAATCTTTCTGATTGAGAGGGGGTCAAATACTTATTTCCCTCATTAAAATGCAAATCAATTTATAACATTTTTGACATGCGTTTTTCTGGATTTTGTTGTTGTTACTCTATCTCTCACTGTTCAAATAAACCTACCATAAAAATTATAGACTGATCATTTCTTTGTCAGTGGGCAAACGTACAAAATCAGCAGGGGATCAAATACTTTTTTCCCTCACTGTATGTGAGAATGCTATTCATTGATTACAGCTCAGCGTTAAACACCATAGTGCCCTCAAAGCTCATCACTAAGCTAAGGATCCTGGGACTAAACACCTCCCTCTGCAACTGGATCTTGGACTTCGTGACGGGCCGCCCCCAGGTGGTAGGGGTAGGTAACAACATATCTGCCACGCTGATCCTCAACACGGGGGCCCCTCAGCGGTGCGTGCTCAGTCCCCTACTGTACTCCCTGTTCACCCATGACTGCATGGCCAGGCACGACTCCAACACCGTCATTAAGTTTGCAGACGACACAACAGTGGAAGGCCTGATCACCGACAACGATGAGACAGCCTATAGGGAGGATGTCAGAGACCTGGCCGTGTGGTGCCAGGATAACAACCTCTCCCTCAATGTGACCAAGACAAAGGAGATGATTGTGGACTACAGGAAAGAAAAGAGGACTGAGCACGCCCCCATTCTCATCGACAGGGCTGTAGTGGAACAGGTTGAGAGCTTCAAGTTCCTTGGTGTCCACAACACCAACAAACTATCATGGTCCAAACACACCAAGACAGTCGTGAAGAGGGCACGACAAAGCCTATTCCCCCTCAGGAGACTGAAAATATTTGGCATGGGTCCTCAGATCCTCAAAAAGTTATACAGCTGCACCATCGAGAGCATCCTGACTGGTTGCATCACCGCCTGGTATGGCAACTGCTCGGCCTCCGACCGCAAGGCTCTACAGAGGGTAGTGCGTACGGCCCAGTACATCACTGGGGCCAAGCTTCCTGCCATCCAGGACCTCTATACCAGGCGGTGTCAGAGGAAGGCCCTCAAAATTGTCAAAGACTCCAGCCACCCTAGTCATAGACTGTTCTCTCTGCTACCGCACGGCAAGCGGTACCGGAGCGCCAAGTCTAGGTCCAAAAGGCTTCTCAACAGCTTCTACTCCCAAGCTAAAGACTCCTGAACAGCCAATAATGGCTATCCGGACTACTTGCACTGCCCCCCCCCCCCACCCCCTCCCCATCTTTTTACGCTCCTGCTACTCTGTTAATTATTTATGCATAGTCACTTTAACTCTAACCACATATTAAATCAACTACCTCAACTAGCCGGTGCCTCCGCACATTGACTCTGCACCGGTTCCCCCCTTTATATATAGCCTCCCTGCTGTTATTTTATTTTACTCCTACTCTTTTTTTCTCAACACTTTTTTGTTGTTGTTTTATTTAACTTTTTTATGAAAAAATAAATGCATTGTTGGTTAAGGGCTGTAAGTAAGCATTTCACGGTAATGTCTACACCTGTTGTATTCGGCACATGTGGCAAATACATTTTGATTTGATTTGATATTCAGATAGACAGTGATGAAGAAGAACGCTGGTTGTGACTGGTCCATTAGAAAATGATGTCCCACTATTGACATGTCAGGAGCCGCAATTCATTATGGCCTAATGGAGTTTTAAGTTTGTCTGCATTTGTTAGCTTGCCTGATCAATCCATGGACATTGTGTAGTTGACAAAAAAAGCAGAAGATCAAATTGATGACACAATCAGAGGTCCACCGCATTTCGATCGGGCCTTGCCGCGTTCCCCTCCAAGACACATTTGATTTATACCTCCTTACTAGATGTTCTGATGACACCAGTTCTCTCTTCCCTTAGCCTAATGAGATTCAGTGCTAAATGGTAGTGCTTCTTTATGTCGCATTTCAGCCAGTCACGGTGGGGTTTGAGATCTGGGTCATAATTGTCTCCTGGGGTTGCCTGGCTCTCCCTCATAGGATGATAAATTGAGGTGATGTCTGTGTGGTCTGTCTCACCCACGGCAGTATGGTCTCCTGGGTAAAGGGGGTAGAGTGGCTTGGGGTAGAGTGAGGAGAGGTCTGGTTCTGTCTTCGTAGCCCTGGAGGATCCCTAGGGTCCCACCCAGAACCCCCCAGAGTGACTGGTACTCTGCCACAGTGGAGCTGCCTCAGCTTTCTATGCGGGCTCTCTGTTTGCCTTTCAAAGGAGATACTGTAAATGTCTGTGCATTAGAAGTTAACAGTCATAGTACAGTTGCTTTATTAGTCTCTCTCGCCTGACTTTCATATTGTTACAGCAGAAGGCCAAGATAGCTAGCGAGTATACTGGTTTCTCAGTGTTCTTCAGCCATTTCCTCTCACTGACTTGTTACAGGTTTCAGTTTATCTATCCATTTAGAGGTTGGTTAGCACATTAGTACGTTAGCTGAGGCGCGCACTGATTGGAGTCACCTCGTTAGTCAGTATGTGTTTCACTTGCGCAGGCCCAGCTGGCCCAGTGCATCAGTTGGAGAGGAGATGTTGAGAGAGCTACACCTCACGTCAGCTGAACCACTTTAGTTTGAAAGAAGTTTCTGTGTTTCTCCTCTTTGTTTGGCTCCATTTTCTTTTGACACCCTTTCCTAAATTGGTGTGGGTTATTCTTTTAGTTTGTCTTTTCGGAGGCAAACCTTAGTAGGCATCCATAGTGGGTGTCTTTTCAAACCCCTTTTGAGACCCTTTCTGTTTAAGTTTGGTTGTCAAAGGGAGCGACGATATTTTGAGTTTGTCTTATGGGAACGTAACAGACTGAAATGCCAGTTTGTAACAAATGTGATTGAAGGGACATGAAACATTCATTGGCAATGATCACTGCTCCCATTTAGGAGTATAGATGAGCCTGGCCATCTCAGATTAGGACAATGTGGAATGTTAGAGACTTTAATTCTGGGATCAGCAGGATTGAAGAATTACACCAATTAACTGACAATAAGTAGAGTACAGAGTGAAGAGACCCTTACCTATTCTGAAAAAAAAGGTGAAAAAAAAGAAGAAAAAATATTTTCTTTTAAATAAGTTATTGTTGACCCTAAGGGGTGCATCTTGGCATCCCTATCTGCATTTCATTTTCACCGTCTTTGTGTGCATAAAGCACACACATACACTCACACACACACTCTCGCTCTCTTTTTCTCTCTCTCTCACACACACACACACACACACACACACACACACACACACACACACACACACACACACACACACACACACACACACACACACACATACATACATACATACACACACTTGCGCGCCTACGCTCACATACATGCACCCATTCACACACATGCATCCACCCACACCCTTCCATTTAAAACATGTCAATTCTATCTACTGTTTAGAGCCTATAAATATTTCAGAATATATTGCCCGTTTTTTTGTACTTTTTTCCATCGTATCTCAAATATAGTAATTTGGTTTCTTATTCTATGAGTTATCATTTCCATACTATACATTTAATTAATTGTTTCTTTCCAATTCCTTATCTGTGGTGCCAGCAGTTTAAGACTGATTCTAGTAATCGTTTTAAGTGCTGTTATTCTCAGAATTTTGAAGAGGTGATTATCAGATTGGAGGACCAGTGCATGAGGGGTTCTTCCCAGGAGTATATGTTCTGTATTTAGAGAAAGTGAGCATTCAAACTTATCATCCAATACGTTGTATACTTAGGTCCAGGACTGGGCAGGAATATAGTATGTGGGTGTGGTTAGCCCTACTCTCCCCACGGTTACCCAGCAACTTGGTGTGATGTCACGGTTGTACTTTGATTGTATTTGAAGAGTTATGAAAAATCTTGACTGAGTTTTCAGAGAGTATTCCCTCCAGAGTAGAGAGTTGGTTGTCTTGGACGTGTTTCTAGATACTGTATGTCCTCCCAGTCTTCTTGGGTTATTACTATTTGCAGCTCGTCTTGCCAATTGGTTACAGCTATAATATTCTCATATTTTGTTTCTTCTTTGATGATTCAGTATATGTGCCCCAGCACATTCTTGGCATTTACCTTTCTATAAGTCTTCGTTTTGATTTCTAATCAAAGGATGTATATCATTAAGCGTTTTATTAGGTCCCACTGCTTTAGTAAGATAACATCTTACTTGTAAGTAATTGTAAAACTGAGATTTCTGGAGGTTGTATTTTTTAAAATATATATTCTGAAATATATCTATCCCCTTGTCTGTGAACATCTGATGGTAACTGGTCAGTCCTTTTTCAGCCCATAATTTAAATCTATCACCAATCATACTTGGCTTAAAGTCGCCGTCTATTACAATTCCTCACATCTGTTTGGATGCATTTTATTTTGGTGATATTTGTCCAGGCCTTTATAGTGTTATTTATACAGGTATTTTCGATCTTCCTAGCGTGTGTATTGATTGACTTCATAAATGTAGTTGCACTTATTGGTTTTTTCATTTGTTGGATTTATATCTGTCTCCATTTAGCTGTTGATGCCGGGTTCATCCATACAATAATTTATTTTAGTTGGGTGGCTATATAATAATTTAACAAGATTGGTGGTCCTGTTTAAGATGGTTTTCCAGTGTTCCAAAGTTATACTGATGTAGTTTTGTCAGGTCTAAGTATTTCAGTTAACTTAGTTTTGAAGTCTTGGAATATTGGTGGACCTACCGTCATTGCTTCTGATTTCCTTGTATTTAGTCTGTATCCAGATACGACTCTGTATTGCTTTATTTTGGTGGGAACTGTTTGAGGAATATTTGTTAAGTAGAGAGTCACATCGTTTGCGTACATTGCTAATTTGTGTTCTTTCTTATCGATCTTTCCTTTTCTTTTCATTGTTTTATTTATTTAAATGTTGTTATTTATTTATCCTATTCTATATTTAACCAGATGAGTCCTATTGAGATGTGCATCTCTCTTTCTCTTTTTCAATCTCTCATCTGTCATGTAGAACCCAAACTGAATTAGACCAATTAACTAACAAGAAGTAGAGTTAAGAGTAATGATCCCTTTTCTGTTTCTGTGTTCTAGAACCCAAGAACGACCTGTTCCTGTTCTATGGTAAGGGTCGGCCAGGGGTCATCCGAGGCCTGGACATGAACGTGAAGTCCAGTGATGAGCACATGGTACCGATTGAGGACCTGGTCAACCCCAGAGCCATTGACTACCACGCAGAGTCAGAACACATCTACTTCGCTGACACCACCAGTTTCCTCATTGGCCGGCAGAAAATAGATGGGAACAGCCGGGAAACGATACTCAAAGATGGTGGGTTTATTTTGTGTTATATTTCTATGCAACATCCTTATTAATGTATCCTTGATCGCAGGAACTCTTTAATGGATTTTTGCATTATAGATCTTTGTGACTAGTACCAGTTATTGTAATGACAATAACGCCCTTTCTGCATCAGTTAATATACTTTCTAAATGATCCATTTATATTGAAGAAAAACAAGAAATGCAAGTAAGGGGGAGATAGCACTAACATTGGTGTTCCATCACCTTGTAGACCTGGACAACGTTGAAGGGATCTCTGTGGACTGGATTGGTAATAACCTCTACTGGACCAATGATGGATACAGGAAAACTATTAGTGTGGCCAGACTGGAGAGGGCCTCTCAAACCAGGAAGACTCTTCTGGAGGGGGACATGTCTCACCCCCGAGCCATCGTATTGGACCCCCTCAACAGGTGAGCTCACTGAAGACAAGGCCAAGTCATACAATACCTACAGTATGTGTTACTAATGCACTGATATGTGCACATACTGTATCTATTCAGGGATTGACCACTGCAAAATGTACACACAAAAGAGAATATGCACAGCTCTCTAATCCTATGTGATGTTGGTTATAAAGAAACAAACAAACACCCAATAAAAGGGTGACGTATATTATTGTCTTCTCTGGGTGTTACAGTAGAGAAACATATAAAGCACACAATCCTTCTAGCCCCTTTCTGAACTCAAAGCAATGGCATTTCCTAGCAAGTAGTGAAGAACAGGTAATTCCTGGAAAGAGTTGGATATTGTCAGCTCTTTGGGTACGCATGGGAGGTCTGTCTCTGTTTGGACGGCCATACAGAACTACTAAACCATGCTGTCACTGACCATGGAGATGGAATTATTCTATTTATGTGTCTTTGACATACTGATTCCTTCCCAGAAATAGCTAGTACAGTATTGCACTAACCTGATTCCTCCCACATTGTCAGGGGGTTTAATTTATTTTCTTTGTTATCATAACGGAGGAATAATCTCTTTAACCACTGACCTTCCCATTGACAGTTGGCACATCTTTATTAAAATGTTGTTTGGGGTCGTCAGTGAGCATTGGCCGATACATCAGCAGAACCAGAAATCTTTATGTGCCCTGCAGGATGGGTCTCGTCAGGTGAAATGGCTGTTTTTTAAGATCCTGTTCTGTTCACCCCAGCTATATTTCCCTCTCTGCATGTCACCTCCAGTCTGTGTTAACATGATAGGGATTCACTTTGCTGACATACTGTCTCAATCACTTATTTTTCTTTATTTTAAATGTTCTTTCCCTATCAGTCTCTCTCTCTCTCGCACATACACTCTCTTGCACGCATGCACTCTCGCTCTCTTTTTCTCACACACACACACACACACACACACACACACACACACACACACACACACACACACACACACACACACACACACACACACACACACACATACACACCCCACACACACAAACACACACATCCTTTTGCTTTGGATATTTGATTTAGCCAAGCAGTGAAGGCTGCGGTGTGTGTGTTGAATTATTCAATGGGTCATGAAGATGACATGCAGAGAAAGACAGTGCTTGATTCACCCTCAATCACATTCTGTTTTATGTACCGCATGTGTAGCGGGCAACTCCATCATAGATGAGACAGAAAAGGGTGTGCAGCCCCGCCAGCAACGCTCAGAGGATACAAATCCCTTAAACATGGTTATTGGTCACTAGAGACTAGATCATGTAAAATCGTTTACCTAATCACTTTTCAAATATCAGTCCATTGGGAATACCTGAGTGAACCCCTGAAAAGCTATTGATGCAGACCAGGACCTGGTTTCTGATGTGAGGGGCTAGTAGATGGACTTGTGGATGACTGTATATGGTGTATGTTGAATTGGGTAGGTTTGAATCAATGTTTATATTGTGTGTGTTGAATTTTACATGTTTGATGGTAAAAACAGATTTTATCCCCAATTAATATGGTCCATTAGGGCTTCCCCCCCCCCCCGTAGACTCAATTGTAAGGAATGTATTATGTTTGTGAATTTCAGTTGGATGTACTGGACGGACTGGGAGGAGGATGAGGTGAACGACAGCATAGGAAGGATAGAAAAAGCGTGGATGGATGGATCTAACAGACAAATATTTGTCACATCTAATATGCTGTGGCCCAACGGCCTTACCTTAGACCATGGGACCAGCACCATGTACTGGTGTGATGCCAACTATGATCACATAGAGAAGATCTACCTCAACGGCACTGGCAGACAAGTGAGTGAAGCTGTACTCTAGCGAGCAAAACTCATTGAAATTACATGATTATAGCCAGATAATGATGTAATTTCAACCAGCTTTTCCCACTGGGATATCACCACTGTAGTCTTCAACTAAAATTGTCATAGTTATCTCTGCCATTTCAGTGGTTTGTCTTCCCTCTGCTCTCTGAGGTCTTTGAGTACTGGTGTGCAGGTTGTGTTCTTTCTTTGATAACTGGTGTATCTGATTACTCATGCAGGTTGTGTACAATGGCAAACAGCTGAACCATCCGTTTGGGATTTCTCACTACCGGAACTCCATCTTCTGGACAGAGTACATGAACGCTTCTGTCTTCCAGCTGGATCTAACCTCTGGGGACGTTACTCTGCTGAGGAGTGAGAGGCCTCCCCTGTTTGGCCTGCATGTGTACGATGCTCAGAGTCAGCAAGGTTTGTCTGACTGTTTTTACTTTCCCATCCCCCATCACTAAAGCTTACCTTCGGAGAATGCAGTCTATGGAATCTTATATAGCTGTTCCTACAACTTAGCACAAAACCTCCCCCACCATTACTAAAGCTTGCCTTCACAGAATGTTATGGTTAGCCCTGATGCTTATATATGCAAACTTCAATTTTTCTTTTACAATCTATCTACAATGGTATCTTATATAGCTGTTAGTATAATGAAAACAACATACTCCATCGTGGGAATTATATTTCATGGCATGGGTAAGTTGTTGGATAAATTGACAGTGGCAGCAATTTTACTTTGAATTCCAATCTATGGAAATAAAATAGTGACTCAACATAGTGCTCCCTGCTGTCTGTGTGGTGGATGATGATAGATTCCTGTTGTGGGTAGATGAATAGATAACATCAGAGAGAGATGCATGATGCGCTTTGTTGATGGTGCAGAACTGTAGGGCCTCTCAGCAGGTAGAACCCTTGTTATCCTGGTGGTGAATAACTGTTTAGAGTTTAGACTAATGTGTGTGTGGAGCAGGGGGAGGCGTGATTAGGGTCATCTCCTCTCAGAAACAGAGAGAAGTACCAACACTAATCATCTGCTGGGCAATCAATGGATCAAGATAAGGGGCATTTTGAGACGATTCACTGCTTAAGGGCTTTTAATTTGTGTAATCATTTATATCGTTTTACATCAAAATAATACAGTTCGTTAGAGTGATGTAGGACTGTGGTATGCCAAACATGTGATGCAGAGAAAGAGTGAGAGGGAGAAAACGGCTGGCTGTATATGAGTTCTAATTCTCAGCATGGGTAAAACATATTTTCACTGGCCATTCCTCATGTTCCTCATGTCACCAAGCTCATGTCACCAAAGAGATGAATTGTCTCTGCTGTCCTCTGAGTTTTACTGATTGGCTCTCACAAAACAGAAGCCTTTATCTCATTGGCTCAGGCACTGCCTTTGGACTTGAGACTAAACCAAACAAACAATGTTCTCCATGCCTCAACTTTATAAGTGACAGTTTCTTCACACAAATTCTGTTTTTTTGTTCTCTCTCCCTTGAAAACGGTTCGTCTTGTCCTAAAAGACAAACTGTTCCCCTGAAAGGATACAACTGTCAAATGGCTCATCTCCACAATGTCCCCAATAATTTGTTTGACATGTGGTTATACACTAAATATACAAAAGTATGTGGACACCCCTTCAAATTAGTGGATTCGGCTATATCAGCCACACCTGTTGCTGACAGGTGTAAAAAATCAAGCACACAGCCATGCAATCTCCATAGACAAACATTTGCAGTAGAATGGCCTTACTAAAGCGCTAAGTGACTTTCAACGTGGCACCGTCATAGGATGCCACCTTTCCAACAAGTTTGTCAAATTTCTGCCCTGCTAGAGCTGCCCCAGTCAACTTTAAGTGCTAAGTGGAAACGTCTAGGAGCAACAACGGCTCAGCCACAACGTGGTAGGCCATACAAGCGCATAGAACGGGAACGCCGAGTGCTGAAGTGCGTAGCGCGTCAAAATCGTCTGTCCTCGGTTGCAAACTGCCTCTGAAAGCAATGTTTTTGTCGGGAGCTTCATGAAATGGGTTTCCATGGCCAAGCAGGCGCACACAAGCCTAAGATCACTATGCGCAATGCCAAGCGTCGACTGGAGTGGTGTAAAGTTCGCTGCCATTGGACTCTGGAGCAGTGGAAACGCGTTCTCTGGAGTGATGAATAACGCTTCACCATCTGGCAGTCCGACGGACAAATCTGGTTTTGGCGGATGCCAGGAGAACGCTACCTGCCTGAATACATAGTGCCAACTGTAAAGTTTGGTGGAGGAGGAATAATGGTCTGGGGCTGTTTTTCATGGTTTGGGCTATGCCCCTTAGTTCCAGTGAAGGGAAATATTTAACGCTACAGCATGCAATGACATTCTAGATGAATCTGTGCTTCCAACTTTGTGGCAACAGTTTTTGGAAGGCCCTTTCCTGTTTCAGCATGACAATGCCCCCGTGCACAAAGCGAGGTCAATACAGAAATGGTTTGTTGAGATCGGTGTGGAAGAACTTGACAGGCCTGCACAGAGTCCTGACCTCAACCCCATCGAACACCTTTGGGATTAATTTGAACGCCGACTGCGAGCCTAATTGCCTAACATAAGTGCCCGACCTCACTAATGCTCTTGTAGCTGAATGGAAGCAAGTCCCCGCAGCAATGTTCCAACATCTAGTGGAAAGCCTTCCCAGAAGAGTGGAGGATGTTATAGCAGCAAAGAGGGGACCAACTCCATATTAATGCCCATGATTTTGGAATAAGATGTTCGATGAGCAGATTTCCACATACCTTTGGTCATGTAGTGTAGATTATGTGTCACCCACCTGGCACATGCTTCTCAAACAGGAAATGGCTTTTGTGTTATGGAGATATTTTTATGTGCGTTTCTTCACAGTTCACATTGACCTCTGCACAGTTGTTCATAGAGAGATGACGACAGACAGAATAACAATAGAGACACGTCAAAATACAATAATAATGCTTTAGAAGAATATGATTTGAGGTAAACAGTGGTATTATTTTTTTCCTACTCTGTATCCTGCTCTGTATTTCCAGGTGATAATGCATGCAGAGTGAATTATGGGGGATGCGGTACTCTCTGCCTCGCTATCCCAGGGGGCAGAGTGTGTGCCTGCGCTGACAACCAGCTCCTGGAGAAGAACAATGTCACCTGCTCAGGTACTGTAAAACCATGCAGTGAATCAGCCAGAGCAGTACATTGCACTGTTGACAAACTAAGAAATTAACATTGTTTTCCCTCACCAATATTTTTGTGTGATTTCAGTGTAAAGTATGCTTTACTTTTCAATGGACTTCATTCCACTGTGGTTTAATTTGTCTCATGTCTGTTTCTCTGTTATTAATGTTATTTCTCTGTTATGTCTGTTAATTAAGTGTCATCTGGGGTGGTGGAGCCACAGCTCTGTAAGAGCGATGAGTTTCAGTGTCGTAACCATCGCTGTATCCGTGCGTCATGGAAGTGCGACGGGGATGATGACTGTCTGGATGGGAGTGACGAGGAGACCCCTATATGCTGTGTGTATTTATCTGCCCCCCCCCCACACACACACATACACACAAACACACACACACACATCACTTAGCATGCAACATTGCACACAATTATTTTTTCTTGCTATCAACTTTTATCTCGCTAAATGTCATTGATATGATTCAAAGATGGTGAATATGGCCCCCTTCCCCACTTTTCTTCCCCTCATCTATTCGCCTCAGAAGAGAATTTGCTGTTGAGTTGATCGATAAGATAAACACCATGTTAGACGCTTGGGTGCTGACTCATTTCTCACTATGAAAAATCCTATAATGTAATCTTCTGCCAGAATTATCAGAATTGCTAAATCTATTATCTGCTCTCCTGGAATGTCAGCATGGTTTTTCAAAGGGTTCTCCTATGGGGACAGCCGAATAACCTTTTTTAGATTTTAGATAGCATCTTTTTTTCTAATAGTGTATAACAAGGTTTGAGACATTCTCTGACCCAAATTCCTGCTTCACATTGCTGTCTGTCATTATCTGTGGTTTGTACTGTACCTCTGATTTTTGTGAGGTCAAGGTTGGACTCTGTAAATGTCAGATTTGTAAATCCTTTAGAAGGCAAATTCCATTCCACAAATACGTTCAACTAGGACATTTTTAAAACAAAAAACCTTGCTTTGGTAATATGAGTGTCTCTGTCTATCTGTTTCAGTGAACCACAGTTGTCCCATAGACCAGTTCAAGTGCCTCAACAATCGCTGCATCCCTAAGAGATGGCTGTGTGATGGAACCAATGACTGTGGGAACAATGAGGATGAGTCCAACACCACATGTTCAGGTAACTGATTCTCAGATCTGCAGTCTAGCAATTGTGTTATGTAGTAGATCTACCTGGCGTTTTCTGAGCTATGTAAATATATTGATGTGGTACATTTCAGTTATGCAGTTGGACTGTGTATGGTAAAAAAAAAAAGGAACCTCTACCCCCTTAAAAACTCTTCATTGGCAGATAGGTTTCAGCACTTCAAAGCATCAAATAGCAACATTCCTAGTTGTGTCTTATGGCACTAAACAGGCCAGCAGCAGTGTGATCAATCTCATGTGAATGCTCAGAATCAAATAAGTTTAGCACTCTCAAGAGGTAACTTTATCTGCTATTGAGTTAGTGTCAGAATCACTTATGTCTGACCCTGCAGAAGTGTTTGTTTTTCACAATAACAGATCTTAGCCTTCCAGGATCAATCAATGGATATCAGTGGGGGTGATTAATGTTGCCTTGTAATCAGATAGACATGCATGTTACACAGCACCAACCACCTCGTATGCTGGTGCTGCTGTCCTTGCATGTCTGTCTCTGTCATGGATATAGAGTACATGTGACTGAAAGGTTTGTGTAAGGGCTCCGCTCGTTTCCACCAGACTTGATATATGTGATATATCTGTGATGGAGAGATCAATTTAAGCTCCACAGGCCTGACATTGACATGCGATATGATTGAATGATCATTAGGGGGCTGAACACGTCTAGCTTTGACTTGATACCCATGTGATTGAATTACAAATGCTCTTCTGTCTTCCATGTCTCTTTCTCTCTCTCTTTCTCTCTCTCTCTCAGCCCAGGCCTGTCAGCCCATCCAGTTCTCCTGTCGGAACGGACGCTGTATCCCCCAGTCCTGGCGCTGCGACCGGGACGACGACTGCGGGGACATGTCCGATGAGACATCCTCCTGTGGTGAGTCAGACTCTGAATCTGCATTCTATGGCACTGAAACCAGTCGAGAAACGTGTATTTTGTTTTACACATCTTCCCCCATTGACATCGATGCATGATTTAAATGATTGTTAAGTGAGTGAGCATCTCAAGTTAGGTTTCGGCCCTAAAAGAGTATTCATACTGAAAGGACCTTGTAGACCTGTTAACACAATAGACCACACACTCTCTCTGGGAAGCCACAGTGTAAAGGAAAGTGCAGGGTTTATAAATGGCAAGAGAGGCTTTCAAAGAAGAAGATGTGGCCACTTTTATGATGACACTGACAGTTCTGAAGATTCTATTGACCACATCCACAACCAAAAGGACATACCGCTGTGAGCTGTAGCTCAAAGGAAATGGTTCAGTGGAAAAGACAGCTCGGCCTGTAGTGACCTAACTACACCAGAGAAGCCTTAAAAACATTGCAAAAAATATAACCTCCTGGTGAGACAACTGAATGCTATCTTGGCTATTTGAACTCTTGATGTGTGTTATTGTCTAGTGCACAGCAGCCGGTTGCCTATATTTCTCTCAAAGTATAGCTTAGTGCTTTCCTCGTTCTTACTGGAGATATAATGTTTGGTCTTAGCTCCTAGGTTTTGGGAACTAAAATCCAAAATCCACTTGAACAAAGAAATATCCACTTGATCAAACACAGGTTTTTGAATACCATTACTGAGCAGACTATTGGGTTAGCTTTGAGTTGGCATAGTATTGGTTGTGAAGGGGTCCATGAGTGTACCAGTGTGCTTATTATTGGTTGACCAGTAGTGCTGTGAAATAAGAATTGAGATATTATAACATGTCCTTGGCATCTGACACACTGTTTTCATGCTGTTTCCCCTAAATCTAATTTTTTGACAAGAAGGTCCCTTAGAGACATTTCTTAATTTACTAGGTCCTTGAATACTTTCTTGTCTCTCTTGTTTCTCTCGCTTACTTCATTCATGTAAGAAGTGAGTTTTAGCAGTTAAATTATTAAATAGCTGTGAGTCCTCTGGGCCAGGAGCTCAGCATTCACTAACTCACTGTTCTAACTTACAATTAGAAAGTTGCTGCCAAATAAGACATAGCATCATTTTTTATTATTGCAGAATTACAGGATCTATCAAGACGGATATCAAACTAAGTTTTAGTACATGTCATTTTAATGACCTAACAGTTTATTTAGTTTTCATATGTTAGACTTTATTTCTGTATGGGACTCTTTTCAAATCTCGCAACTATACTTTTGTGACTCGTTCAGAGGGAACTTTCCTGGCCATAAATTCTGTATTTAGTGATGTGAGGTAGAAATAGTATTACTCAAAAAGTGCAAAAGAGGGGGGGGGGGGGGGGACATCTTTAACCTCTTTGATGTTAAGTCCCCTATTAAGGAGACTTTGAGAGGTTCTGGACCGGCTCCGACTGACATTTTGGTGTACAAAGCGCTCTGTGAACGTCACTTCACAACCCACATTTGCATAGAGAGTGACGTGTAACATTTCCTGGCCTATCCAGACAGCGAATCGATTTGCTCTCCCACAGATCGATGGAGCCCAGCCTGGGAGATGGCATATGAAAGGGGACAGTCTAGCAATTTCAACAATCGTGGTCTCATCTCGCTCTGATATTCTCAGCGAGATTTAGAGTTCTCAACATGAAAAAATACTAAATAACTTTGTATAATTGAAACACAACCACTTTCTGTTGGTCACAGAGGGATGCAATCACTTTGTGTGTAAAACTGAAGTTCTAACGTGTCTGCGAACATTCGAATGGTATCTCTGCATCGCTCAGAGGAGGCTTGGCAGAAAATGCTCTATCGTCAGTTATATGAAATGGGGCCACATTTCTACTGTCACTTAATACACTACATTGCATCCTATGACAGTGTCACGTTGAATGTCACTGAGCTCTTCAGTATGGGCTATTCTACTGCCAATGTTTGTCTATGGAGATTGCATGGCTGTGTGCTCAATTTTATACACCTGTCAGCAAAGGGTGTGGCTTAAATAGCTGAATCCACCAATTTGAAGGGGGGTCCACATACATTTGTATATATAGTGTATATCAAGATGATAAATTATTCACAGAATTGTGGTAAGAATGTGCTCAAAAAGCTTTGCAGTGTATGATCATATTTATTTACAGTTATAAGAAAGATGAAATCGCACAGTAAGCCATTGATAATGTTATTGTTACTATATTTAGGATGCATTTCAGTCATTTCAAGCCCTATTCCCCAACTTTTGTTTATATTTTCATAATATTTGTACTATATATTTGAGCTTATATCCTCAAGTGTGAGTACACCTCAGCAATGTATAACTCTTTTTACCAGAAAGGTGAGTTTCAGTCCTTTCTAGAACTATGCAGCATTTCTAGATATTGTTTATGGGCATCTCATGAAAATTGAATTACTCTTGGGTATGTCTATTTAGGTGGAAATCTACATTTTTCCATAACGTTCGACCTCCCATCCCTTCACTGTATGTGGTAAGAATGGCACATAGCAGTCTCTGATGATCAGTGCCAGGCACTGCATAGTGTTGTATCGTCTCCGACTCTCTTTTGTGTGCCTACTAAGCTACTTCAGTACACAGTCACAAACAGCCAGGGTGTAAGCTGTAATTAAAGTTTGTGCTCGGCTTCATTCAATCATAATCAAGCTGTGCTGCAAAACAAATTCTCTCCCATACTGTTGTTTGAGGTTCCTCAGGCATTACTGCTCTGTAGGATTTCCCACAGAGTCTCTGGCAGCTCAATTTGCTCCACTGCAGCGATGGTGGGTTTTAAACACCTGAAGCTCCACACGTCGTGGTGCCGCTGCCATTTGAGATGGATGCTAATTTGAATTTTGTTTGCTAGAAGTATGGTAGTTGTCACCCTGTATGTTGAACCCAGAACCTCCCCTCCATCGACTAGACTGAGAAACTAACTAGACATTATTTATGCATGTTAATATTTATTTTTAATGAGTGTTAAATCTCAACCAGACGGTCGCTGTCGAAGTTAACTAAAATCTAGAAGACGTGTGTGACAAACATTCACTATGTCCTAGCTAATGCCCTAGGTGTCTGTAGCAGTAGGGATTCCAAATAATCAATTAAAATGCAGTCTCTGAGTTCAAACCAAAGTCAATAACGCTCCTGGCCTCCAATGGAAATATCTCAGAAAGTGTGTTACATGTGATGGAAATACAAATGCAGATCACAAGTATTTAGGTGTTGTCCACATCCATATGCCCAGATTCACATTGACACTATTAGTGGGTGGAATATTTAGCCACCAGTACCATCATCAGCAGTTAGAGAAATTGAGCAGTGGTGTCTCTTTGACCACACTGGAAGAAGTAAGGAGCAGATATTGGTTAATTACAGAGGTGTTAATTGGTTTTGAGCAGGCATCTAGCAGAGTCACTGTCTGTCAAAGCAGCACTAGCTGGTGTGTTTAGGTGCTTAACTCCCAATGGGAAAACTGTTTGTTGTTGTGCTGCCACTGCTGCTCTCTGTCATCAATCAAAGCAGCGATTCTTTCTCTACATTATTTTGGATTAACCAAAGGCAAACATCTGGGGACGTATCATGTTTGTCTCTGTCTCCAATTCAATTTGGTATTTCATGTTTTTGTCTTAAAGCCTGAATCCGTATTTTTTGCAGATCTCATTGATCAGACTTAATTATGAGTTTTGATCAGTTTGAATGTGATTTGAAGCATTTCTTAGAATCCTAGATGTTCTACCTGAAAACAAGCATGATAGTTTATTTTCTAACAAATACAGTACACATAATGACCTTTCCAAAAGGTGCATGCAAATTAAGGGTGCCATTTACAACAGCCACACTTGCATGCAACACCTCCAGTATTAGAATATTTGTTAGCCATATTACCATGAATTTCAATGTGTTTAGCATAACATTCAGTGTTGTGTTGAGGTAGCTCTTTTTAACTTGCTTGGGAATTTATTTCAACCTGCAACACACATATAATAGGGGTTAGTACAGGGCTTGTCTTAAGGGTGTGCTATTGACTACACACAAAGCAAGATATACTATTGAGAAATTAGTTGGAATGGAGTGTTTGTAAGGAGTTTTAGACCTAATGTATTTTCAGAATAAATGTGGCCATATGGGTTTGGCCTTTAAATAACTATAGTTGACTGTCTCTTTGCTTTTATGTCTACAGCATTGCCGACCTGTGAACCCCTCACCCAGTTCAGCTGTTCCAATGGGAGATGCATCAGTGTCAAGTGGCATTGTGATTCAGGTACTTTCCTACTTAAAACCTACAGCAGTGTTTCCTCAATGACCATCTTTGAGAATCTGGTATGATTGTACAGGGCTTCAACAAAAATAAACAACTTTGAGGTCAGAATACTCGAGGACAGGAGTTGAAAAACACTGAGCTACTGTACATTTCACATTTCACATTTCACATGCACCTTGTATAACCCACAACCTTGAAATCAACCACAATCTCCTTATATAACGAAAGTGGTTCGGAGAACCACACTCATCCCACTGGGCGCACCACGTACTTTCAACATGGATATTTGGGTAATATTTGGTTGAGACGTTGATCAATGAGATTTCATCCTTTATTCACCCAATCAAAAAGACAGCCAGAAGTTTGTTGAATTCTCAATGTGTTATCACTATGCTTTCAACCATCTAAAAGCACAACCAAATTCCAATGGAAAAACAATGTCCGATTGTTTTTGTCACGATCGTCGTTACAGGAAGCGGACCAAGGCGCAGCGTGTGATACAAACATGACTTTATTTTAATTAAAGTAATGAACAAAGCAAAACACGACTCGTGAAGTCCAACGGTTAAACATACCGAAAACGGAACAAAAACCCACAACACCCAAAGGAAAACATACAGATTAAATATGGCTCCCAATCAGAGACAACCAGCCGACAGCTGACACTCGTTGCCTCTGATTGGGAGTCATACAGGCAAACATAGAAACAGAACAACTAGAATACCCAACATAGAAAACGAACACATAGAATGCACACACCCTGGCTCAACATATAGAGTCCCCGAGCCAGGGTGTGACAGTACCCCCCCCTAAAGGCGCGGACTGCGACCGCGTCTAAACACCCCAAACAGGGTAGGGCTGGGTGGGCATTCCTCCTCGGAGGCGGCTCCGGCTCCGGCCTTGACCACCACCCCTCCATAATACCCCCGTAGCGCCCCTGGTCCGGTCTGACCCCGCTGGCTGGATCTGGACTGGTCATTGACGGAGCGGATTGCTTACGCTCCGTTGTGGAGCAGCTGACCGGTCTTACCAGGCTGACGACTCGCACCCCGGGCTTGGTGCGAGTAGCAGGAACGGGCTGAACCAGGCTGACGACTCGCACCCCTGGCTTGGTGCGAGTAGCAGGAACGGGCTGGACCAGGCTGACGACTCGCACCCCGGACTTGGTGCGAGTAGCAGGAACGGGCTGAACCAGGCTGACGACTTGCACCCCTGGCTTGGTGCGAGTAGCAGGAACGGGCTGGACCAGGCTGACGACTCGCACCCCGGGCTTGGTGCGAGTAGCAGGAACGGGCTGAACCAGGCTGACGACTCGCACCCCTGGCTTGGTGCGAGTGGCAGGAACAGACCGGGCCGGGCTGGCGACGCACACCGTAGGTTTGGTGCGTGGAGCAGGAACAGGCCGGGCTGGGCTGGCGACGCACCCCGTAGGCTTGGTGCGTGGAGCAGGAACAGGCCGGGCTGGGCTGGCGACGCACACCGTAGGCTTAGTGCGAGGAGCAGGAACAGGCCGGGCAGGGCTGGCGACGCACCCCGTAGGCTTGGTGCATGGAGCAGGAACAGGCCGGGCTGGGCTGGCGACGCACACCGTAGGCTTAGTGCGAGGAGCAGGAACAGGCCGGGCAGGGCTGGCGACGCACACCGTAGGTTTGGTGCGTGGAGCAGGGACAGGCCGGGCTGGGCTGTGGAGACGGATAGGAGACCTGGAGTGAAGAGCGGCCACCACCCGTCCTGGCTGAATGCCTACCCTCACACGCACTGTGTGTGGCATCCGCACAGGACGTACAGGGCTGTGCACCCGTACTGGCATAACAGCACGTGACACTGGAGCAGGAAATCCGGGACCGCGGAGAGGCATTGGAGACCACGAGCGTTGAGCCGGCACACTCCGTCCTGGCTGCATACCCACCTTCGCACGACACGTGCGGGGTGCTCGCACAGAACGTACAGGACTATGCCGGACCACTCGTGGCACAGTACGCCGCTCCGCATACCGCGGAACCTGCCCCGTCCCATGCTGCCATGCCTGAGCACGGGAAGTTGGTTCCGCTCTCCATCCAGGCTCCGCGAACCTGCCTTCTGGCCCCCCAAACCCGGTGGCCTCCTCTCCAAATCGCCCAATACGCCCTGTGGCAGCCTCCTGCTGCCCAGTCGCCCATGCCGTGTGCCCCCCCCTAAAAAATTATTGGGGGTGCCTCTCGTCCGTCCGACGATGGCACTGCTGACGCCGCTGCTCCTCTCCTGCCTGGGTCTCCCCCTTCATAGCCCTCCGGTACCGGACGGCCTCCTCCTCGGTAATCTGCCCCCAACCGAGGAGGACATCCACCAGAGTCACCTCCTGCGTGTGTTCCTGGACCCGCTGCTTGGTCGTTGTATGGTGGGTTTTTCTGTCACGATCGTCGTTACAGAAAGCGGACCAAGGCGCAGCGTGTGATACAAACATGACTTTATTTTAATTAAAGTAACGAACAAAACAAAACACGACTCGTGAAGTCCAACGGTTAAACATACCGAAAACGGAACAAAAACCCACAACACCCAAAGGAAAACATACAGATTAAATATGGCTCCCAATCAGAGACAACCAGCCGACAGCTGACACTCGTTGCCTCTGATTGGGAGTCATACAGGCAAACATAGAAACAGAACAACTAGAATACCCAACATAGAAAACGAACACATAGAATGCACACACCCTGGCTCAACATATAGAGTCCCCGAGCCAGGGTGTGACAGTTTTAGTTGTCATCTAAATGTGTTATCACTGGCGCGCTGTCAAGCATTTGAGAGCACACAAAGTTAAAATGGGAATACAATATCAGATATATGTATTTGATATTCATACAACTTTATGTGTTATCTGTGCTTCATCTAATAGCACAACCAAATGTCCTGGATTTCAGTTGAGATTACAGTAGAAGTACATAGTGCAACTGATCAATGCTGTTCGAGATTCTGCACAGATTATTTTTGCAATTGTATTTGTATTTGTATTTATTATGGACCCCCATTAGCTGCTGCCAAGGGGTCCAGCAAAATGAAGGCAGTTATACATTTTAAATACATTCATAACAGATTTCACAACATATTAAGTGTCTGCCCTCAGGCCTCTACTCTACTACCACATATCTATAACACAAAATGTGTGCGTATGTTATCGTGTGTTTGTATGCATGTGTCTATGTTTGTGTTGCTTCACAATCCCCGCTGTTCCATAAGGTTTATTTGTATCTGTTTTTTAAATCTAATTTTACTGCTGGCATGAGTTACTTGATGTGGAATAGAGTTCCATGTGATCATGGCTCTATGTAGTACTGTGCGCCTCCCATAGTCTGTTCTTGACTTGGGGACTGTGAAGAGACCTCTGGTGGCATGGTGGGGTATGCATGGGAGATTGACTTCATCACTGCTTTTTTTTTGTAAGAGGTGTTGAGATGTTGAATGCACCGAGCGGTCTGTTTGAACTACTGGCTCACAGCTCGGTGCATTCAACATGTCAACACCTCTTACAAAAAAAAAAAGCAGTGATGAAGTCAATCTCTCTTCCACTCTGAGCCAGGAGATATTGACATGCATATTATTAATGTTAGTTCTTTGTGTACATCCAAGGGCCAGCCGTGCTGCCCTGTTCAGAGCCAATTGCAATTTTCCTAAGTCGCTTTTTGTGGCACCTGACCACACGACTGAACAGTAGTCCAGGTGCGACAAAACTAGGGCCTGTAGGACCTGCCTTGTTGATAGTGCTGTTAAGAATGCAGAGCAGAGCTTTATTATAGGCAGACTGTTGTATCAATATGTTTTGACCATGACAGTTTACAATCCAGGGTTACTCCAAGCAATTTAGTCTCCTCAACTTGCTCAATTTCCACATTATTCATTACAAGATTTAGTTGAGGTTTAGGGTTTAGTGAATGATTTGTCCTGATTCTACCTGGATTTTGTTGGAGAGGCTTCCATTAAAGAACACCCTCTGTGTTCTGTTAGACAGGTAACTCTTTATCCACAATATAGCTGGGGGTGTAAAGCCATAACACATCTGTTTTTCCAGCAACAAACTATGATCGATAATGTCAAAAGCAGCACTGAAGTCTAACAAAACAGTCCCCACAATCGTTTTATCATGAATTTCTCTCAGCCAATCATCAGTCATTTGTGTAAGTGCTGTGCCTGTTGAATATCCTTCCCTATACGCGTGCTGAAAGTTTGTTGTCAATTTGTTTACTGTAAAATAGCATGTTATCTGGTCAAACACATTTTTTTTCAAAAGTTTACTAAGGGTTGGTAACAGGCTGATTGGTTGGCTATTTGAGCCAGTTAAGGGGGCTTTAATATTCTTAGGTAGGGGAATAACTTTTGCTTCCCTCCAGGCCTGGGGGCACACACTTTCTAGTAGGCTTAAATTGAAGATATGGCAAATAGGAGTGGCAATATCGTCCGCTATTATCCTCAGTAATTTTCCATCCAAGTTGTCAGACCCCGGTGGCTTGTCATTGTTGATCGACAATAATACATTTTCACCTCTTCCACACTTACTTTACGGAATTCAAAATAAAAATTATTGTCTTTCATAATTTGGTCAGATATACTTGGATGTGTAGTGTCAGCATTTGTTGCTGGCACATCATGCCTAAGTTTTCTAATGTTGCCAATGAAAATATCATGAAAGTAGTTGGCAATATCATTGGATTTTGTGATGAATGAGCCATCTGATTCAATGAATGATGGAGCGGAGTTTGCCTGTGACCTGCGATCTTTGCATGCTATCTTGAACATGCACACTTCCTATGATTACATAAGAAGACATGTATAGTTACAGTAAGCGAGCCTTAACTTTAGGCTAATAACTGTATTACAATAGTCATATTGAATGGTGTTTGGTTGCCTTCAGAACGTATTCACACCCCTTTACTTTTTCCACATTTTGTTGTGTTACAGCCTGAATTTAAAATGGATTAAATTGAAATTTTGTGTCACTGGCTTACACACACACACACAAAAAAAAGAGAACCTGTACAGAATAAAAAATATTCCAAAACATCCTGTTTGCAATAAAATAATGTGGTAAAGAAAGTAACATTATGTCCTGAATACAAAGTGTTATGTTTGGGGCAAATCTAACACAACACATTACTGAGTAACACTCTTCATATTTTCAATCATGGTGGTGACTGCATCATGTTATGGGTATGTTTGTGAAGGACTAGGTAGTTTTTTAGGATAAAAATAAACGGAATAGAGCTAAACACAGCCAAATCCTAGAGGAAAACCTTGTTCAATCTACTTTCCAACAGAAACTGGAAGACAAATTCAACTTTCAGCAAGACAATAACCTAAAACAGAAGGCCAAATATACGGTACACTGGTTGCTTACCAAGTTATAGTTTTGACTTAAATCGGCTTGAAAATCTATGGCAAGACTTGAAAATTGCTATCTAGCAATGATCAACAACCAATTTGACAGAGCTTGAAGAATTTTACAAGTAATCATGTGCAAATATTGTACAATCCAGGTGTAATCGCTGCCTAAGGTGATTCTAACATATATTGACTCAGGTGTGTGAATACTTATGTAAATTAGATATTTCTGTATTTCATTTTCAATAAATGTGCACACATTTCTAAAAACATGTTTTCACTTTGTCTTTATGGGGTATTGTGTGTAGATGGGTAATACATTTTTTTTTTATCCATTTTGAATTCAGGCTGTAACACAACAAAATGTGGAATAGGTCAAGGGGTATGAATACTTTCTGAAGGCACTGTATCTAATGCTTGGATAGTTTCATCTGAGGCACTGGCTTAATTTTATTAATTTGATAACTTGTCAACGCAACCAAATATCAACATTTGCAGGAGATATATTCTGTGCCACTGACTTGCTCTGGCTTTAATTCCAGTGTGTCTACAAATTAATCATTGATATGTTGGATTCACGTCTCCATCTCAACCAAAAATCTAAGTACACGAATAGGACTTCATCAAATCAAACTTCATTTAAAGTGCATCGAAAGTTTGATTTGATTTCAGTGGAGTGTATTTATGGTTGCCAAGGGAAGCCAGGCATTCTCCAAAAATGGACCAATATTATAATTTTTTAAACATACACAATCATTTGTCTTTAATCTCTCTGTGTTTCATACATTTCCTTCAATTCGCAAGAGGCTGAATGTATCTCACCGGAGAAAGCATCCGAGTGAACTAAACAGCGCCCCTCTGTCTCAGTATCTGTAGCGTATCTAGGCTATCTGATGCTGTCGGGTCAGAAAGAGTAGGACATTGTTGCCGTAGCATTGAATGCAAGGGAAGCCAGCGAGCATTTGGCCTCCCTTGATAAAAAATATGTAAAATAATATCCAAACAGCATTGAGCTAAGCTGTGAATGGTCCTGGCGTACCATAAAAAAGTATCCAGGGGAAGCCAGTTTGGATTTGACTTCAGACCAATCACATCATAAGCCAAATGTCATTATTGACAGAAAAAAAGTGTAATTCTTGTTTCTCATTGTGTTGTTGTCCTCCGGTTGCTAGCTAGCTAGCTAAAATAGTCCCTTTCCTAAATTAGCCATGGATGGAGATAGGGATTTGGACTTGTGCTTTTACTTACTTCTCCATACTGGCCAATGATTATAACGGCAATTCTGATCCAACCATAAATTCAAACATTGTGCGCCTGGCCTGAGAGGATGGAAGTTCAACATGTAGCTAGATGTAGTAATGTTAATTAGCTGGCCTGGTGCATCGTTGCCCATGAAGGGAAGTTAGGCTAGCAAGCAAGTATTTTAGCCAGGTAGCCTAGGACAACAAAAACTAAAAGCATATACTCTCATAGACCGTTTAGGCAACATGAAAGAGGAGAATGGCATTGGCGTTTCTCTACAAGTAGGGTGAGTCGACATGTTTTTTCTACTTGCACGCACGCACACACTACACACACACAGAAATCAGTACCATGGACAGTCACATCATATTTAGCTTACGTTGATTGGACTAAATCGTTTTTGGTATCTTTTAGTTGTCACTGTATTAGACTAAGCATAGGTGATTAGATGGTGTTGAAATGTTGAAGTTGAAATGGTGCTGGAATAGTGGAGGCAGCTCTTGTTTTCTTTGTGACTTGCGGTAACTCTCTGTGGTTCTAAATCAATAGTTGTTTAGTAGTCCGAAAATGTCGGAAACATTACCTTGCTTGACCATGTTGTAGGTCATGTAACTGTTTGTAATATGGCTTTTTTTATGGATTGGCTTCCCCAGTGATTTTACCTACGCACCGCTACTTATTGATTTATTGCCATTTTTTAACTTAGATTTTTGGTTGAGATGGTGATGTGAATCCAACATATCAATTATTAATTTGTAGACAAACTGGAATTAAAGCCAAAATAAGTACATCTCCTACAAATGTTGATACTTGGTTGTGTTGACAACCAAACACAATTCAATAACCAGTTTGTCTACAAATTAATAATTGATGTTGGATTTTTTTTATCCATCTCAACCAAAAATTGAAGTTAAGGAATAGGACTAAATCAAATCAAACTTTAAATGCACTTTACATAGAGTTTGATTTGATTTACTCCTATTCTTTAACTTTAACTTTTGGTTGAGATGGAGACATGAATCCAACATTTCAACTTCAGTTGAACCCTGGGTTGAATTGAAACAATAGCTGTTGATGACTTCACAAATGCTATATACTGTAGGCCTAAATAGTATAATTGATGATAGATTACTTATAAATTATGGTTACATTTAATTTGCTCTGGTAGACCTACCCTTTGGAATGACTTCGCGACAGTGAATCTATTTTGTTATTAAGTGGAGCTCTCTCAATAATCATTCTCACAATTGCACATGGTAATAGTCAGTGAGAAATATTAAAGCTAAGCAGGGCTGAACTTGTTTAAAACCCTGGATAGGAGACCAACGGAATAACTGTAGATATATCAACTCTCCAGTAAGAGGTGCTGCCCATCCTATCATTTATTTTTTCTGATAGTAGATATAACGTTGAAAGGTCCAAATTCAACATATTTTATACACGGTTTGTCTATGTTGAAAATTGGTTACCATGATGACATAATCCTGTGGTTGAACATTCACCCTCAAAACATGTTGATTACTTTTTTTCAAATCCAATGTATTTCCCACGTCTCAATACTTTGACAAATTAAAATTGAAACAACGTTGATTCAACCAGTTTGTGCCCAGTTGGATGTGACGAGTACGGTAACATTGCCTGATACGTGAAGACTTCTGTGACCTCCCCAAGCGAATGCATAGGCTTTAGCTCAGCATGCTAACACATTCTTATGACATGAAGGAGTCAAACCTAGTCAGTCACATTTGCTATTTTTTTCTCTGTGTCCCCAGATGATGACTGTGGAGATGGTAGTGATGAGGTGAGTTGTGTCCACTCCTGCTCCAACACCCAGTTCCAGTGCTCCAGTGGGAGATGTATTCCAGACCACTGGGCCTGCGATGGGGACAATGACTGTGGAGACTTCAGTGACGAGAACACCACCTGTGGAGGGTCTGAAGCTGGTGAGAGAAACCATGCTGTTATTTGTAATTCCTGTATCATAGCACTTTTTGTTAGCAATTACAAGATTATGTGCCCACAATTAAGAAAAAACATGCTGCTCATACTATTACCATGAATTCATAATGCAAATTGACCTTCATAAGTGATAGTGTCATCCCTCATTTTGAACTTTGCACTAAGTATCATGTTAACTATCCCAACATCGTGGGTAGATGCTTTCAAGGCGGGCTAACTACTCTTCATCATTACTGCACATGCAGCAATGAGCGTAACTATTAATAATTCAATTGGCATTTAAATCAGTAGAAAGAAAAAAGAAAAGATAATGAGTTCAAAGTAACTATTAATTGGGCTGGTCTAATGTCCTTAAGTCTTCATCCTCCTCTCTCAGCTCTCGCTCTGCTGATCTAATCGCATCTACTGTTCACAAGAGTACAACATCAAGATTTGAATCTTTTAATCGGTTATAATTACCTCAGAAAGCTGAGCCGAGCCCGGGCGGCTGAAATACTCACAGCTCACTACCTTGTCACTAGAATGAGGAAGCTATTCATCAAACCGTATCCTGATGTCCAGCCCCAGCTCCAGACTTTTCCTTTCTACTCTAATACAGTGTAGTGTTGTTGTGTTGTGGTCCACCGCTGGTGTTACAGCTCTGGCTCGGCAGGCCCTGACTGTTATGGAAATACTTCTGATCTCTGATTTCAGATTTTTTCTTTTTTTCTTGGCAATGTGGAAATGGTTACGTTGAATACAGTTGGTCTTGTAACTACCTAGCATGATTAAAAATAACATTTGAACGATCAATCATACATATCATTAAACCATAGCTTTGAATGGAATAGCATAGAATAGAATATACATAACACGATATTGTCAAAAGTTTGCCCACTGTTAACCAATTTTCGCATTCACAGAAGGATTATGTTTAAGTGATAATGCCCGAGAGGCCGGTGTTTGGAGGATATATTGGCACGGGTGTTGTTAGGCCCGAGACGAAGTTGAGGGCTGGCAAACCGTGCCAATATATCTTCCAAACACCAGCTTCGAGGGCATTATCACTTTTATACAGTGGGTTACCAACATATTAAAATAATGATTGACATATTTTCATAAAAACATTTATTTTGATGAATTTATTCATACTATTTAATCCTTCCACAAAATATAGTCCCGACACAAATCTAGGGTTGCTAACCAAGCCGGCTGGTCGTTCATTCTATTGGTTCGGTTGCCAGAGATGCGACCCACTTGTTCAGTCTTTTTGTTCTGTATCTATGGACGCAACCCAGTCGTTCGTTCTAAATGATTTATTGCAATACTGGCTGGCAACGTTCTTATCCCTTGCTTGCTAGCTAGCCAACGACGGCTAACTTACAGTCACGTCAAACAGTGCAGCCAGAACAACAGCAAAGTAGCTGCATTTGTTTAAGCTGTTTTCTAGTGACATTTATTTGGATACATCCATAACAATGAGCTAATGATGCACGATTTCACCTGGCATAGAAAATGTGCTCTCTCGTCAGGACTCTGTTGTTAAGAGGAGCTAGCCAACAACACAGCTAACACAATCACTTCAAACTGAAGCTGGAAAGACAGCAAATGAGGGTACATTTCATTTAGTTTGACCTGTTTTCTATTGACATCTCTTTGTATATATCCATAAAATATATGCTGATTCATGATTTCGATTGGCTGAGAAAAGCTGCCAGCTTGTCTGTCTCATCCCGACTCCCGACATGTTTGTTACTATGGGACAGCTGGAGATCGAATTTCAATATCAAAACAATGTTGCAAATGTCGGAGAGACAGACAGCAAAGTTTATACAAATCTCCGCTGTTGAAAATCAAATGCTAGTCTTAAAGAAATAGGATATAATGCCTAGATGCTTTTTATAGTGGAGATCAAGTTTATAGATTGCCTGGCTGGGCTGATGAGACAGTGGATTGCGCAGTAAGATGGAACAGAGTAACTAGACATTTCAACGTCAAAGCTTTAGCCGGTGGTAACTTGTAGAATAGACACAGGTTGGAATGAGGCTTTAACCAATCAGCATCCAGGATTAGACCCACCCGTTGTATAATTATTGATCTATTTTTCCCTTGCAGCGTTGCCTCCTGTGATAGAGTGCAGTGGGGATGAGTTCCACTGTACGGCAGACGGTACGTGTATCCCAGAGCGCTGGAGGTGTGATGGGGACAAAGACTGCGAGGACGGTGGTGACGAGGTGGCCTGTGAGGGCACCAAGAGGATGTGTGACCCCAAGGCCAAGTTCACATGCAAAGACACAGGTAGGATAGAGACTTCTCTCTCAGTAATCGGAACCCAGAACCAAAACTTCCTAGCTAACTCGGTTTGCCTAAGAAAATATTTTGTCTGATGGTAGTGTACGATCTTTGACAATTACATTAATGATAAACTAGAAGCAAAGTTAAAAGGATGCCATTGACCAACATCAAATAGCAGAGCAAGAAACATGTTTAATACACATATAAACTCTAGCCTCACCAACTCTCTATTTAGTACGTCATGGAAATTGCATAGATTTTATAGTACCATCTCTTTCCTCCAGCAAAACACGAGGAAAATAATGTCGCTGGGATGTATAGTGGCCGCTTTGCGGGCTCCTGACCAATTCTGCTATTTTGTGTTTTTTTGCGCTGATTTTAACTTTTTTGTACATAATGTTTCTGCCATCGTTTACTATGAACAAAAAATAGCTCCTGGACATTACAACAGTGATCACTAAACTCAATGAAGATTTCTACTTCAATGAGTCAGCGGCGAAGGACATAATGCTCAACCCAGACCAGGCCCTAATCCCTGACACTTGGAAGAGAAAGAGACCGCTATATAGAGGCCGACGTGTGGGGACCCTGATGAAACTACAGTGGCGAGTAAATGAACCACCTCTACCCTCTGTTCTATTGGTGAATACACAATCACTGGAGAACAAACTAGACGAGCTCCGTTCAAGACTGTCCTATCAACGGGATCTGAATAACTGTAATATCCTATGTTCCTCGGAAACTTGGCTGAACAAGGACATGGATAATATTCTAGCTGGTTTTTCTATATAATAATAAATAATATGCCATTTAGTAGACGCTTTTATCCAAAGCGACTTACAGTCATGCATCGGCAGGACAGAACGGCAGCGTCGGATAAGCTCAAGGGGGGTGGTGTGTGTCTCTTTGTTAACAACAGCTGGTGCGCAATCACTAATATTAAGAACATCTCAAGGTTCTGTTCACCTGAGTTAGAATACCTCATGAGAAGCTGTAGACCATGCTATTTACCGAGTGAGTTTTCATCTATATTTTTCGTAGCTGTCTATTACCACCAAAAAACGATGCTGGCACAAAGACGGCACTCAGCGAGCTGTATAGGGCCATAATCAAACAAGAAAATGCTCATCCAGAGGCGACGCTACTAGTGGCTGGTGATTTTAATGGAGGAAAACTGAAATCCGTTTTACCAGTATGTCACCTGTGCAACTAGAAGCGAAAAAACTCTAGATCCACACAGACGCATACAAAACTCTTCCTCACCCTCCATTTGGCAAATCTGACCATAACTCTATTATCCTTATTCCTGCTTAGAAGCAAAAACTCAAACAAGAAGTACCAGTGACGTGCTCAATACGGAAGTGGTCCGATGAAGTAGATGCTAAGCTACAGGACTGTTTCGCTAGCACAGTGGAATATGTTCCGGGACTCATCCGATGGTATTGAGGAGTTTACTACATCAGTCACCGGTTGAATTAATAAGTGCATCGCAGTGACCGTACGTCCAGTGTACACATCCCAACCAGAAGCCATGTATTACAGGCAACATCTGCACTGAGATAAAGGCTAGAGCTTAAGCTTTCAAGGAGCGGGACACTAACCTGGATGCGTATAAGAAATCCCGCTATGCCCTCCGACGAACCATCAAACAGGCAAAGCGTCAATACAAGACTAAGATCAAATCTTACTACATCAGCTGTGACGTGCAGAGGATGTGGCAGGGTTTGCAAACTATCACAGATTACAAAGGGAAACCCAGCCACGAGCTGCCCAGTGACGCGAGCCTACCAGATGAGCTGAATGCCTTTTATGCTCACTTCGAGGCAAGCAACACTGAACCATGCGTGAGAGCACTAGCTGTTCAAGACTGTGTAATCACACTTTCCGCAGCCGATGTGAGTAAGACCTTTAAACAGGTTAACATTCACAAGGTCGCTGGGCAAGACGGATTACCAGGACGTGTACTCAGAGCATGCACTGACCAGCTGGCAAGTGTCTTCAATGATATTTTCAACCTCTCCTCACCCAGTTTGCAGAACACCATTGTCTCTGTGCCCAAGAACGCCAAGGTAACCTGACTAAATAAATATCGCCCCATAGTGCTCACATCTGTAGCCATGGAATGCTTTGAAAGGCTGGTCATGGCTCACATCAAAACCATCATCTCATACACCCTGGACCCACTCCAAATCACATACCGCCCCACCAGATCCAGAGATGATGCAATCTCTATTGCACTCCACACTGCCCTTTCCCACTTGGACAAAAGGAACACCTACGTGATAATGCTGTTCATTGACTACAGCTCAGCATTCAACACCATAGTGCCCTCCAAGCTCACCACTAAGCTAAGGACCCTGGGACTGAACACCGCCCTCTGCAACTGGATCCTGGACTTCCTGACGGGAAGCCCCCAGGTGGTGAGGGCAGTCGACAACACATCTGCCACGCTGACCCTGAACACTGGGCCCCCTCAGGGGTGCGTGCTTAGTCCCCTCTTGTACTCCCTGTTCACCCACGACATCGTGGCCACGCAAGACTCCAACACCATCATTATGTTTGCCGACAACACAACGGTGGTAGGCCTGATCACCGACAATGATGAGACAGCCTATAGGGAGGAGGTCAGAGACCTGGCATTGTGGTGCCAGGACAACAACCTCTCCCTCAACATCAGCAAGACAAAGGAGTTGATCGTGGACTACAGGAAACAGAGGGCCGAGCACGCCCCCATTCACATCAACAGGGCTGTAATGGAGCGGGTCGAGAGCTTCAAGTTGCCCTTCCCCCTCACGAGGCTGAAAATATTCAACAGCTTCTACCCCCAAGCCATAAGACTGCTAAATAGTTAGTTAAATAGTTAACCAAATAGCTACCCGAACTATCTGCATTGATCCTTTTTGCACTAACTTTCTTTGACTCATCACATACGCTGCTGCTACTCTTTACTATCTGTCACTCTGTCACTTTATTCCTAGTTACAGTATATGTATGTACATATCTTCTTCAATGACCTCGTACCCCTACACATCGACTCAGTACTGGTACCCTTGTAAATAGCCAAGTTATCGTTACTCATTGTGTATCTATTATTGCTTTTATTATTAGGTGTTTTACTTTTCTATTATTTCTCTATTTTTTTTCTCTCTGCAGTGTTGGGAAGGGCCGTAAGTAAGCATTTCACTGTTAGTCCACACCTGTTGTTTACTAAGCATGTGATTAATAAAATGTTATATGAAATTTGATTTGAAGTGCAACAGAGGTGAATCCAGCTTTGATCGCAGGCCTCTAAATTAGGATGCTCTGTAATCCAGGCTTCACACAGTTAATTAACGATGATACTGTAAATTCTGGCATATCTGTGCCTCTATCCCCTGCAGTTATTACACCGGCTCTGGCTGCGTCTTTGTAACACACATGGCGAGCAAGGGGAATTTGAGATTATCCCTGGTAGCAGGTATCAGGAGGCTGTGTTGATCTAGCTGTGGATTTTCACATGATGTGAAGCATTTAACTCACCACTGTGGCTGTACCTTTCTGTTGATGGACGAAGATTGATTTTTGACACCTCAAAATATCTCAGTATTGCATTACATCATGTAATGTAGTACTGTATGTTCTAGTCTAAACTCATGATACAGTATACTGTGTGTATTTTACAGTCTTTGTAGACTGCAATCACCTCATTCTGTGGAAAAGATTATGATATGTATCATGCTATGCCTAAAATTGCATTCAGGCTGTTGGTATCAATTCTTTATTCGTGATTTAGATGTCAAATAGCTTTTTTTCAAAGTGCCTGAGAGATTATTCACCAAGTTTATTACAGAAGCTTGAAGTTCACTGTGTGGTTATGTTGATTGGTTCCTCTTCAGCATTTGCAGTAGTGTATTCCCTAAGGTTTCTTTTTCAGAGGTTCTACTCGACTGTGTGGAGAGCTGATGATTGGTATTATCTTCTGTATCTGTTTTGGTTGTGTTTATGGATTGTGCGCATTTGTGTGTGTGTGTGTGTATGTCTGTATGTGTCTGTGTACGTGTGTGACACCATCAGGAAAGTGTATCACCAAGAGCTGGGTGTGTGATGGAGATATCGACTGTGAGGATCGTTCTGATGAGGATTCCTGTGAGGCAGCTGTCTGTAAGCCTCCAAAATACCCCTGTGCCAACGACACCTCCACTTGCCTGCCACCAGAGAAGATCTGCAACGGCAAGACCGACTGTGCTGACCAGTCTGACGAAGGGCCTTTCTGTGGTAATAAAGAGAGCTATTATTTTTAGTACACCATATTGCTTGAGACCGTAGAGACAGACTAGTCTGTGGTCTTTCTGCCTAGTTGTGAAGAATCATTCCATTTTTGAAGTGGAAGAGATGTGTTTAGAGCAGTGGTATTTAAACTTTTCCATCTGGGACACCATTTTTCTCGCCAGAATTTCTGGGGACTCCACCCCAAATCTAATGACACAACCTTAAAATATGTAAAGTTTTATTTTCACATAAAGAAATAACTCTTCAATTCATTACATTTTAATCTCTCTAAGACAGTGGTTCTCAAACCTCTCCTCGGGGACCCCCAGACGTTTCAGAATTTGGTTGTAGCTCTGAACTAGCACACCTGATTCAACTAGTCAAGTTGAATAATAATAATAATAATAATAATAATAATAATAATAATAATAATAATAATAATAATGATATGCCATTTAGCAGACGCTTTTATCCAAAGCGACTTACAGTCATGCGTGCATACATTTTTTGTGTATGGGTGGTCCCGGGGATCGAACCCACTACCTTGGCGTTACAAGCGCCGTGCTCTACCAGCTGAGCTACAGAGGACCACAAGGGTGTGCTAGCTCTGGAAAATATCAAGTACATGGAATGGCTGGGGGCCCCCCGAGGAGAAGTTTGAGAACCACAGCTCTAAAAGAACCAATACATACATTTACTCAATAACATTGTATTTTCAAATAATCTTTCTCAATAACATATTTTCCCATAAAATAATCTGTACACTTAATGTATTGTTATTTTTTGCCAGCCCCACTGCAATTCCCCGACCCCGACTTTGAATACCACTGGTGTAACGATAATTTTTCTACAGGACATTTTTTACAACTATCTCACTGAGCCGCCCACCCCAGAGTATACAGGATGTGTTAAGTGTGCAAGTTCTCATTTAACACGCACAGATCCCAGAGACATATGTGTTAGAGTCAACACTGTCTCTCCCTACGGAGTAGTATTATATCTATTCATTCTCATAGCCTTGAGAGCAGCTCGATGATGCGCCAACATGCTGTTTATTCAGAGACCAATGGGACTGGACATAAAGAATAGCTACCAGACTTCTCCAATGATTACCAACACATATATGTTTGTCCAAGGCCCATCGGAGGAAAAATATGTTAATCTCATGTGAATAGTACACATCTAATCCGTTTGACTAAACAATGTAAACATTTCAGAGCACAAAGTGCTTATACAGAAACCCAGCCTAAATTCCCAAACAGCAAGCAATGCAGATGTACAGTGAGGGAAAAAAGTATTTGATCCCCTGCTGATTTTGTATGTTTGCCCACTGACAAAGACATGATCATTCTGTAATTTTAATGGTAGGTTTATTTGAACAGTGAGAGACAGAATAACAACAACAAAATCCAGAAAAACACAAAAATGTTATAAATTGATTAGCATTTTAATGAGGGAAATAAGTATTTGACCCCTCTGCAAAACATGACTCAGTACTTGGTGGCAAAACCCTTGTTGGCAAACAGAGGTCAGACTTTTATTGTAGTTGGCCACCAGGTTTGCACACATCTCAGGAGGGATTTTGTCCCACTCCTCTCCTCATTATTTTTTTATTTTTTTCATACTGGCCCCCCGTGAATCAAACCCACAACCCTAGCGTTAGAAGTGCCATGCTCTACCAACTGAGGGAAGGAGGTTCTCACCCAAGATTTGACGATACATGGCCCCGTCCATCGTCCCTTTGATGCGGTGAAGTTGTCTTGTCCCCTTAGCAGAAAAACACCCCCAAAGCATAATGTTTCCACCTCCATGTTTGACGGTGGAGATGGTGTTCTTGGGGTCATAGGCACCATTCCTCCTCCTCCAAACATGGCGAGTTGAGTTGATGCCAAAGAGCTCAATTTTGGTCTCATCTGACCACAACACTTTCACCCAGTTCTTCTCTGAATCATTCAGATGTTCATTGGCAAACTTCAGACGGGCCTGTATATGTGCTTTCTTGAGCGGGGGACCTTGCGGGCGCTGCAGGATTTCAGTCCTTCACGGCGTAGTGTGTTACCAGTTGTTTTCTTGGTGACTATGGTCCCAGCTGCCTTGAGATCATTGACAAGATCCTCCCGTGTAGTTCTGGGCTGATTCCTCACCGTTCTCATGATCATTGCAACTCCACGAGGTGAGATCTTGCATGGAGCCCCAGGCCGAGGGAGATTGACAGTTATTTTGTGTTTCTTCCATTTGCGAATAATCGCACCAACTGTTGTCACCTTCTCACCAAGCTGCTTGGCAATGGTCTTGTAGCCCATTCCAGCCTTGTGTAGGTCTACAATCTTGTCCCTGACATCCTTGGAGAGCTCTTTGGTCTTGGCCATGGTGGAGAGTTTGGAATCTGATTGATTGATTGCTTCTGTGGACAGGTGTCTTTTATACAGGTAACGAGCTGAGATTAGGAGCACTCCCTTTAAGAGTGTGCTCCTAATCTCAGCTCGTTACCTGTATAAAAGACACCTGGGAGCCAGAAATCTTTCTGATTGAGAGGAGGTCAAATACTTATTTCCCTTATTAAAATGCAAATAAATGTATAACATTTTTGACATGCGTTTTTCTGGATTTTTGTTGCTGTTATTCTGTCTCTCACTGTTCATATAAACCTACCATTAAAATTATAGACTGATCATTTCTTTGTCAGTGGGCAAACTTATAAAATCAGCAGGGGATCAAATACTTTTTTCCCTCACTGTAGAAGCACAGTGGCTAGGAAAGACTCCATAGAAAGGCAGGAACCTAGGCAGAAACCTAGAGAGGGAACCATCCTTTTCTGGCTGTGTCAGTGGAGATTATAACAGTACATGGTCATTAAGGCCAGATCGTTCTTCAAGATGTTCAAACGTTCATAGATGACCAGCAGGGTCAAATATAAATAACAGTGGTTGTAGAGGGTGCAACAGGTCAGGACCTTAGGATTAAATGTGGCTATAGCAAATGGATATAGATCTCATTCCGTCAGTAGAGGATGCCTGGTCGTTCTTTAAAAGTAATTTCCTCTCAATCTTAAATAAACATGCCCCATTCAAAAAATACAGAACTAAGAACAGATATAGCCCCTGGTTCTCCTCAGACTTGACTGCCCTTGACCAGCACAAAAACATCCTGTGGCGTACTGCATTAGCATCAAATAGCCCCCGCGATATGCAACTTTTCAGGGAAGTTAGGAACCAATATACACAAGCAGTTAGGAAAGCAAAGGCTAACTTTTTCAAACAGAAATTTGCATCCTGTAGCACTAACTCCAAAAGGTTTTGGGACACTGTAAAGTCCATGGAGAATAAGAGCACTTCCTCCCAGCTGCCGACTGCACTGAGGCTAGGAAACACTATCACCACCGATAAATCTACAATAATCGAGAATTTCAACAAGCATTTTGCTACGGCTGGCCATGCTTTCCACCTGGCTACCACTACCCCGGCCACCAGCTCTGCACCCTCCGCTGCAACTTGCCCATGCCCCCCCCCCCCGCTTCTCCTTCACACAAATCCAGACAGCTGATGTTCTGAAAGAGCTGCAAAATCTGGACCCCTACAAATCATCTGGGCTAGACAATCTGGACCCTTTCTTTCTAAAACTAGCCGCCGAAATTGTCGCAACCCCTATTACTAGCCTGTTCAACCTCTCTTTCGTAACGTCTGAGATCCCCAGAGATTGGAAAGCTGCCGCGGTCATCCCCCTCTTCAAAGGGGGTGACACTCTAGATCCAAACTGTTACAGACCCATATCTATCCTGCCCTGCCTTTCGAAAGTTTTTGAAAGCCAAGTTAACAAACAGATCACCGACCATTTCGAATCCCACCGTACCTTCTCCGCTATGCAATCCGGTTTCCGAGCTGGTCATGGGTGCACTTCAGCCACGCTCAAGGTCCTAAACGATATTATAATCGCGATCGATAATAGACAGTACTGTGCAGCCGTCTTCATCGACCTGGCCAAGGCTTTCGACTCTGTCAACCACTGCATTCTTATTGGCAGACTAAATAGCCTTGGTTTCTCAAATGACTGCCTCGCCTGGTTCACCAACTACTTCTCAGATAGAGTTCAATGTGTCAAATCGGAGGGCCTGTTGTCTGGACCTATGGCATTCTCTATGGGGGTGCCACAGGGTTCAATTCTTGGGCCGACTTTTTTCTCTCCGTGTATATCAATGATGTCGCTCTTGCTGCTGGTGACTCTCAGATCCACCTCTACGCGGACGACACCATTTTGTATACATCTGGCCCTTCATTGGACACTGTGTTAACAAACCTCCAAACGAGCTTCAATGCCATACAACACTCCTTCAGTAGCCTCCAACTGCTCTTAAACACTAGTAAAACGAAATGCATGCTCTTCAACCGAACGCTGCTTGCACCCGCCCACCCGACTAGAATCACTACTCTCGACGGGTCTGACCTAGAGTATGTGGACAACTAAGAAATACCTAGGTGTCTGGTTAGACTGTAAACTCTCCTTCCAGACTCACATTAAGCATCTCCAATCCAAAGTTAAATCTAGAATCGGTTTCCTATTTCGCAACAAAGCCTCCTTCACTCATGCTGCCAAACAAGGCCTCCAACACTCTACTCAGCAAATTGGATGTAGTCTATCACAGTGCCATCTGTTTTGTCTCCAAAGCCCCATATACTACCCACCACTGTGACCTGTAAGCTCTCGTTGGCTGGTCTTCACTACATATTCGTCGCCAAACCCACTGGCTCCAGGTCATCTATAAATCACTGCTAGGCAAATCCCCGCCTTATCTTAGCTCATTGGTCACCATAGCAACACCCACCCATAGTATGCGCTCCAGCAGGTATATCTCACTTGTTATCCCCAAAGCCAACACCTCCTTTGGCCGCCATTCCTTCCAGTTCTCTGCTGCCAATGACTGGAACAAATTGCAAAAATCTCTGAAGCTGGAGACACTTATCTCCCTCACTAACTTTAAGCATCAGTTGTCAGAGCACCTTACCGATCACTGCACCTGTACACAGCCCATCTGAAATTAGCCCGCCCAACTACCTCATCCCTGTATTGTTATTTATTTTTGCTCATTTGTACCCCAGTATCTCTATTTGCACAACATCTCTTGCACATCTATCATTCCAGTGTTAATACTAATTGTAATTATTTTGCACTATAGCCTATTTCTTGCCTTACCTCCATAACTTGCTACATTTGCACACACTGTATATATATTTTGTTGTAATTTTGACTTTATGTTTTGTTTTACCCCATATGTAACTCTGTGTTGTTGTTTTTATCACACTGCTTTGCTTTATCTTGGCCAGGTCGCAGTTGTAAATAAGAACTTATTCTCAACTGGCTTACCTGGTTAAATAAAGGTGAAATAAAATAATAAATAAAAAAATAAAAAAATAGCAGAGCATTCAGAGGTCAAGACAGCAGGTGCGGTAGGGAGAGAGAGAAAGGGAGGGAAAGAGAAAGAGAGAGAGAGAGAGAGAGAGAGAGAGAGAGAGAGAGAGTCGAAGACAGCAGATCCGGGTCAAGGTAGCACATCCGGTTAACAGGTCAGGGTTCCATAGCAGGCTGAACAGTTGAAACTGAAGCAGCAGCATGACCAGGTGGACTGGGGACAGCCAGGAGTCATCATGCCAGTTAGTCCTGAGGCATGGTCCTAGGGCTCAGGTCCTCCGCGAGGGGAGGAAGAGAGGGAGAGAGAATTAGAGGCATACTCAAGTTCACATAGGAAACCAGATAAAACAGGAGAATTTCACCAAATAGGAAAGACTGACCCTAGCCCTCTGGCACACAGACTATTGCAGCATAGATACTGGAGGCTGAGACGGGGGGGGGGCCCCGTCCGACGTTACCTCCGGACAGGGCCAAACAAGCAGGATATAACCCCACTCACTTTGTCAAAGTACAGCCCCCACACGACTAGAGGGATATCAACAGACCACCAACTTACTACTATGAGGCAAGGCTGAGTATAGCCCACAAAGATCTCCTCTACCGCACGTGCCCGAGGTCGCGCAAGACCGGACAGGAAGATCACGTCAGTGACTCAACCTACTCAAGTTGAGTATAGCGCAAAAAAGCCTGGCACGATGTGACGCACCCCTCCTAGGGACGGTATGGAAGAGCACTAGTAAGTCAGTGACTCGGCCCATGTAATAGGGTCAGAGAATCCCAGTGGAGAGAGGGACCCTCATAGGGGACCATTGTTAGATGCCATAGCTCAGAGTGCATGTGTTATTACTTTTATCTGCCTCCCAAATGGCACACTATTCCGTACATAGTGCACTACTTTTGAACAGAGCCCTATGCAGAAAAGTGTAAATGGAAAAGGGTATAGGGAAGTGGGTGCAATTTGGGATACAACCTTTGAGAAAAGGCCCACACCGTGTTGCCAGCTTCATAACCAATTAGGTCATACAGGGAGACCTTAAGGGCCCTGATTGATTTGAGCCAACTCAGCAGGAGTCATTCCTCCAGCTGTAACCTATGGGAGCACAACGCTCCTCTATCCTCCTCCACCTTCCACACACGCAGGCAGCTAGGGGACCCCCACAGAGAAAATGCAATTGTTTTTTGTCTGTGCCATGAAGATCGTCTTAATCATGGCTAGCTAGCAAGGAGACTTTGGACGTGTAGTGTCATTTTCTCACCAGAATGCGTTTTCATATTCTGGACCTGTCTGGCTCCTTACAATAATCGGGTGCCTAGCTGCTTCAGAGAAAAGTATTCCATTATAGACTGGGGTGAGAATGGGAAACAGACTGCACAAAGAAAGAATCGTTTTGTAAAAAGAATAGTACACAACTGCACAACTTTCTGTAAGGGTTGGTGTGAGGTGTGACGCAGGTGCGGTGCAGGTTAGACAGTAGGCAGTAGGCCGAGATGGTGAAACAAGGAACTTTACTGATGGTCCCGAAGCCAGGATACAAAATAACGGACTTTACACGAAAAAGAAAGGCGGAGCAAATATGACTCCAAAAAACAGGCATACAGACAAAAATACGAAATACTAACTATAACTGAAATAATAAATAAACAGGGAGAACACTTCTCACGTACCTGTCCATACGTCCCGCGATCAGACACTGATTAGTACTGCTTGGCATAGTGAAACTAGCAGAGAAAACGGAGCAAGGGAACACAGGAAAGTGAGGGCATAAATACACAGATTAATCAGATAGACACAGGTGACAACAATAGGATCATGATTAGTCCCGACTGTGAGTGAGGAGGTGCCTAAGGTTGTCGGAGGATGACACCTAGTGGGTTGCTCTGGAACTGCGACCCCCTCCTCTGGGTGGAGGCGACGGAATGTTGTTATCAGCCCTGGGTCCAGAATGTCGCTCCTGGGCACGCAGGACCGCTCCTCCGGCCCATAACCCTCCCAGTCCACCAGAAATGTGAGACCCCTCCCCACCCGCCGGCAGTCCAGGATCCGGTCCACAGAGTAAAAGCCGGCTGCCCTCCGACGAGGCGCAGTGGGGGAACAGGACGAGGAGGGGGAGCCAGGGGACAGGTGGTGACGGGCTTGAGGAGGGACACATGGAATGTGGGATGCACCCGCATGGTGGGGGGAAGTTGCAGGCGGTAGGCCACTGGGTTGACTCGCCGGACCACTCTGAATGGCCCGACGAACCGGGGGGACAGCTTCCTGGACTCCATGTGGAGGGGAAGATCGTGCGTGGAGAGCCACACCCTCTGTCCCGGGCGAAAGACCGGGGCCGGGCGACGCCTGCGGTTGGCCTGATGTTGAGAGAAGACCGAGGCCCGCTTAAGCACCGCCCGTACCTGCCTCCAGGTGCGGCGACAGCGACTGATGTTGCTCGGGGAATAGGGGGGGTTGGTACCCATAATGGCACTATAAGGGGGACAGGCCGGTGGACGAGCAGAGAAAGGTGTTGTGGGCGTAATCCGCCCACGCCAGTCGCTGACTCGACGTAGCTGGGTTGCTGGAGGCGTAGGCACTTGGGCACTTGGGGATAGGCAGGGGTCGGAGCAGCCCTGCCGCGGGCTGACGTGAGCTCTTAGTGTGCGCGTCCCTCTCCACCAGGTCCAAGGGGTCGAACTGCCGGGAGAGCGCGTCAGGCTTGGTGTTCTTCGACCCCGGACGGTGTGAGATGGTGAACCGGAACCTGGTGAAGAACAACGCCCACCTGGCCTGGCGCGAGTTGAGCCTCTTGGCCCCCTGAATGTAGGCTAAGTTCTTGTGGTCAGTCCATACTACAAATGGATTGGTTGGCCCCCTCTAGCCAATGTCTCCACTCCACCAGGGCGAGCTTGACTGCTAGCAGCTCACGGTTCCCCACGTCGTAATTCCGCTCCACCGGGGACAGCCGATAGGAGAAATACGAGCAGGGGTGAGTCTTACAGTCCGTCAGGAACCACTGGGACAGGATTGCTCCCACTGCAACGTCTGAAGCATCCACCTCCACAATGAACGGCAGGGACGGATCAGGTTGCCCGAGGACCGGGGCAGATGTAAAGCGCCGCTTCAGCGCTTCAACGCTTCAAATGCGTTCCCCACTTCTGGGGTCCAGGCGAAGGAGCGTACGCTCATCTTGGTGAGGGCTGTCAGGGGAGCGACTAGCGAGCTAAAATTGCCAATTAATCGCCTATAAAAATGTGTGAACCCTAAAAACCATTGTAGTTGCTTGAGGGATGAGGGCTGGGGCCAATACAGTACCGTGCTGACCGAGGCTGGGTCCATCCGTAGGTCCCCCTGGATGACGATGAACCCCAGGAAGGAGACTGTCTCAGTTTGGAACACACACTTATCCGCCTTGACGTAGAGCTGGTGAAGGAGAAGGCGTTGTGAAGGGCCTGCCTAACATACTGCTGGTGTTCACTCATGTCTTTCGAAAATATGAGGATATCATCCAAATACACGAAGATGCTGTAGTCGAAGAGGTCCCGGAGCATGTCATTGACCAACGCCTGGAACACCGCAGGTGCGTTGGCTAGACCAAACAGCATGACTTGGTACTCGTAATGCCCACTGGGTGTATTAAACGCTGTCTACCACTCATCCCCCTCCCGAATCCTCACCAGGTTGTAGGCGTAACACTTTCCAATTTCATTTTGTGTTGAAGCCTTGGCAGTAATAAAGGCGTCATCCCTCAGGTCATGCTGCCAAGGACTAACTGAACTGTGGAGCGTCTTTCATTATGTAATAGCTTTTTCTTGTGTTGCATATGCAGCGGAAATATTCTGTCATCATGCTCAACTAGCAATCTCTAGCTCAGAGCAAAAAGTGGCAGTGTTATTCTAGCTAGCCAGCTAGTTTTAATTCTGATATTATTTGCATTCCCATTCTCTTTTTTTTAAGCGTACCATGCACATTTTGGCCCAACATATTGTAGTCTTATTTTTCTAACTACCGTTTAGGATCCAATGGATGACTTTCCCCCTGTCCATTAACTACCCAATGCTCTTTTGAAAACCATCTCAGATAGGTGTTTGGTTCTTACTTCCTGTCCTCTCTCTCTCTCTACTTCCAGATCAGAGTTGTTTCTTACTTCCTGTCCTCTCTCTCTCTCTCTACTTCCAGATCAGAGTTGGTTCTTACTTCCTGTCCTCTCTCGCTCTACTTCCAGATCAGAGTTGGTTCTTACTTCCTGTTCTCTCTCTCTCTCTCTGCTCCCAGATCAGAGTTGGTTCTTGCTTCCTGTCCTCTCTCTCTACTTCCAGATCAGAGTTGGTTCTTACATCCTGTTCTCTCTCGCTCTACTCCCAGATCAGATTTGGTTCTTACTTCCTGTCCTCTCTCTCTCTACTTCCAGATCAGAGTTGGTTCTTACTTCCTGTCCTCTCTCTCTGCTCCCCAATCAGAGTTGGTTCTTACTTCCTGTCCTCGCTCTCTCTGCTCCCAGATCAGAGTTGGTTCTTACTTCCTGTTCTCTCTCTCTCTGCTCCCAGATAAGTGTTTGGTGGCCAAGGGTGGCTGCAGCCATCAGTGCATGGTGGTACCAGGGACGGGGGTGGTCTGCTCCTGCCCTACAGGGCTCCACCTGGACTCTAACAACAGGACGTGTGAGGCAGTGGACTACTGCAGCAGGCACCTGAAGTGCAGCCAGATGTGTGAGCAGTACAAGACCACCGTCAAGTGTTCCTGCTACCCAGGCTGGAGGCTGGGCCCCGATGGAGACAGCTGCCACAGCACAGGTGAGGTGACAAAGTGTGGGGGCTGCATGTGTAGAGAGTATAGAGTAGAGTAGTACTTTATTGATCCCAACTTGGGAAATTGTTTTATCACTCAGCATCATTAATAAATTACAAAAACAAGACACGTATGAATGACATACACATTTAAGAAAAACACATGATAAGACATGTAGGAAGGTTCCGCCACGTTAATAGCCATAAAAGATATAGACCACTTTAAGATAGGTAAAAAATGCTGTTGTCTATCCTACTCCTGGGAAACAAGCAAAACCACATTCCTATTAAGAAGGCATCAGAAAGAAGGCATAATTTGTGTGTGTGTGTGTGTGTGTGTTTATGTGGGGGGAGGCTTTACCTAAATCCAATCACACAGCTTTACATGACGGGAACAAACCGTCTAATTGTGTTGTAGTTTGTGTGATTGGATTGATGTTTTGGACGTTTTTTTGCTTCTGTGTTGCTGCTCGTAAACGAGGAGAACATGCAGCCTTGATGTGTCGCATTCAGATTTATGAAGCTCGTTTTTTACTGCTCACCTCTCTATTTCCCTCAGAGATTGATGGCAGTTGCAGTGCTAATCGTATGTTAAAACGGGGAAAGAATAGGCAATTTACTAAAGAACCACATGAACATTTTATTAGTTTTTACATAAATCCATTTTCTGTGCACAATAGAAAACTGAGTAAGAACCTCATTTAATTTGGACAAATGTGCTATTGAATCTGTGGTGATGTTTCATGCAAGGCTCTAGCTTTTGTACAGAGAATTTCAGGTATAACTGAATTATAAATAAGTAGGAACTTGTCAGCATAACAAGTAGCTAACATCCCTACTCCATACAGTATCCAGTCTTTGTCATTGTTCTGTGAATTGAAGATAATATGTTTCTCCGTAGTCAGGATAGGCTTTCTGTTCTGTGCGTAACACTGATTTTGCCTTAGAGTAACCTTGTATCTGGAATTCTCTGAAGATAAGGTGTGTGTACCAGTGCCTAGTCATGAAAGAGCATGATCCAGTGTGTGTGCATGGGCGCACATGTGCGAATGTGTGTGTGTGTGTGTGTGCATGTTTGTGTAGTCATGCGTACCTGTGTATGTTCTGCGCTAATGGCACCAGTTCAAATAACTTCCCAGGCTCATGCCATTCATGTTGGTATTGTTGTGGCATCGTTCACCTCCGTTTTAACTTTTTCCTCTTCCTTTCCTCCCTTTCTTTCCATTGGCCAGATCCCTTTGAGGCTTTCATCATCTTCTCTATCCGGCATGAGATAAGACGGATAGATCTTCATAAGCGAGACTACAGCCTGCTGGTGCCAGGGCTCCGGAACACCATTGCTCTTGACTTCCACTTTAATCACAGCCTGCTCTACTGGACAGATGTGGTGGAGGATAAGATCTACAGAGGACGCCTCTCGGACTCCGGAGGTATGTAGGTTCTATATGTTAGATCTAGGCTACATGTTAGATCTAAATGGTGTAATCTATTGGGCTTTCAGACTCTGAAGGTACATAGGTCTAAGCTGCACATTAGATCGTAAAAGCTGTGATGTGTTGAGGCTTTCAAAGTCTTTAAATACTTTGGCTAGGCTAAGCATTAGATCTAAATGCTGTGATGTATTAGATGAGGAGGATAAACATGGCTTCCTTCTGTAGTGGAACTTTTTTTTAGACTTTCCAACTATACAGTTTAGTTCATTAATGTTTTCAGTTCAGTTCTACTTAGCACCTCTTTGATACTGTGAGCAATCCTGTCCCTCCATTGAGGAGTTATTTCAGCAGGGTAATGCTGAGTGTAGTGGGTAGACTCTAGGACCCTCAGTAGTCTTCCCATTGTTATAGTAAGTCTCTGAAGACTTTGATGAATTGCAACTTCTTGTTTGGTGTTTGGGTTGGTGTTTTGTGCTGCGCGACATTCTGGGCCTCTGCTGCAATAGAACTATTTCTCTCTTTCTCTCATTTTCTCTATGGGGCCATAGAATGCATCCCACTGCTGCACCTACACTGAGTGTGAACGGCGTATGGTAGTAGGGGGGGGGGTGGTGTTCTTAATGTTTTATATTAGTAGGGTGTTCATAATGTTTTGTATTAGGAAGGTGTTCATAATGTTTTGTATTAGGAAGGTGTTCTTAATGTTTTGTATTAGGAAGGTGTTCTTAATGTTTTGTATTAGGAGGGTGTTCATAATGTTTTGTATTAGGAAGGTGTTCTTAATGTTTTTTATTAGGAAGGTGTTCTTAATGTTTTGTATTAGGAAGGTGTTCTTGATATTTTATATTAGGAAGGTGTTCTTCATGTTTTATATTAGGAAGGTGTTCTTCATGTTTTGAATTAGGAAGGTGTTTTGTACAGTGTATTTCTCCCTTTTGTGATTCTTCCACAAAGGCTCCAGCAGAGGATCATTGTAAACAGCTTGATTATAGACATACTGGGAAAACCTTTTATGTTTAATGGAACACTGGAGGAAACTATCTTCTTTTATGTCCATGTGTTCTTCCTCAAGAGTTTTTCTAGCAAGGGTTTTCTCTCCATGAAATGTAATTTTGTTGGCAGACCAACAAACAAATCCCCTCAACAAGGGGGAAATAATCAGGATGAGTTGAATACATCCCTTCACCAGTCTTCTCTCACCTACTGTGTGTCAGTGGAGGCTGCTAAGGGGAGGATGGCTCACAATAATGGCTGGAACAGAGTGAATGGTATGGCATCAAACACATGGAAACCATGTGTTTGATGTATTTCATACCATTCCACTGATTCCGCTCCAGCCATTACCATGAGCCCGTTCTCCCCAATTAAGGTGCAACCAACCTCCTGTGGTGTGTGTATTGATGACCATGGTGCTGTGGGTTGGTCCATCTCACCGGGTCTAAAAGGTGGTGATCATGGTCCTGTGGTTGGTGTTCCATCAGGTGTGACAGGGATCGAGGTTGTTGTGCAGCATGGGCTGGCCACTCCAGAGGGGCTGGCGGTGGACTGGATAGCAGGGAACCTGTACTGGATTGACAGTAACCTGGACCAGATCGAGGTGGCCAGGCTGAATGGAGAGATGAGGACCACACTGATAGCTGGATGGATGGAGCATCCACGGGCCATCGCTCTGGACCCAGGACAAGGGTGGGTGCTAACTCACATCAGATCTGGGTTCAAATAGCATTTGTTTTCTTTCAAATACTTTGAGCGTTTGATTGAGTGACAGATGTGCAGGGTTTACACTTTTGGGATTATTCAATCGGTTCTGTTGTGCCAGACAAGCTCAGTCAAACACAGCTAAACTATTTGAAAGAAAACAAATACTATTTAAATCCAGGTCTGACTCACATACTGTACACAATCAATCAGGTTTGAGGTCATAATAAGAAAAACAACACCCTTCATATTCTTCATTATTAATGTATTCTATACTTTCTTCTCCCTTGATGTATGAAGATGTCTGCTATGTTAGGGTCTGTTAGTGATAAAAATATAGAATACATTAATAATAATACTGTGGACTCCATTCTAGCGAAGACAAGTGATATGGCTAATATTTTCCTCTTCCCTGACTCATGCACATTACCAATCTTACTTTTTCTCTTTTAATACATTGCTTCAATTCATCTCTGAACAATCTCACAGGCATAAAGTTTAATGAAAAAAACTGAATAAGAAGATGTTTTGGTATAGTGTGTTTAGCTTAGTTCTTCCGTTAATGCATACTGATGAAATATGTTTATGTGATCATAAAATTCATTTGGTTTATTTTGTTTTAAAACAAAGTCCAGACATTCATAAAAATCAATTAAGTAGTCTTATAAGATATACATCTGCACATTTTAAGGGGGATGACTGCATTTCAGAGGATAACACATTATGATTAATGGATGATTTCTGTGCATACAGGAAAGGTTCCTCTCCATAGTAATAATTATAATGTAATTACTTGAATCCACTCAAAAGAGTGGGCCATTGCTCTAAGGGGCCTGATCCAATGAATAAGGCTATTGATCTGTAGAAGGATATTTCTTCCTAACACTGTTTCATTGTCGTCAATGCCTAATTTAAGCCTGTGCTCTTTAAGGGCTCTGTGGGTCTCCCGCTCTTGCCTGTGGTTCTGTGGACAAAAGCAGGATAGTTGCCATGTTTGGGAGATTAGACGTGACTCTGTTGATGGGCAAAGTAATCACAATGTTCATTTACAGGCTACATTGAGCCGTAGAATGTCATAAAAAGCAGATGGCTTCCAGTTCCATCCAATGTCACAGATGCTGTGGAACATGGGTCAGTTTGGTGCAGTTCTAGGATCCGCAGACTGCTGCCAATGTGTATGTTTACGAGTCCCACTTACGGCTATACACTTATGGCTATGTAGTTATTATACACTGCTCAAAAAAATACAGGGAACACTTAAACAACACATCCTAGATCTGAATGAATGAAATAATCTTTTAAATACTTATTTCTTTACATAGTTGAATGTGCTGACAACAAAATCACACAAAAAGTATCAATGGAAATCAAATTTATCAACCCATGGAGGTCTGGATTTGGAGTCACCCTCAAAATTAAAGTGGAAAACCACACTACAGGCTGATCCAACTTTGATGTAATGTCCTTAAAACAAGTCAAAATGAGGCTCAGTAGTGTGTGTGGCCTCCACGTGCCTGTATGACCTCCCTACAACGCCTGGGCATGCTCCTGATGAGGTGGCGGATGGTCTCCTGAGGGATCTCCTCCCAGACCTGGACTAAAGCATCCGCCAACTCCTGGACAGTATGTCGTGCAACGTGGCGTTGGTGGATGGAGCGAGACATGATGTCCCAGATGTGCTCCATTGGATTCAGGTCTGGGGAACGGGCGGGCCAGTCAATAGCATCAATGCCTTCCTCTTGCAGGAACTGCTGACACACTCCAGCCACATGAGGTCTAGCATTGTCTTGCATTAGGAGGAACCCAGGGCCAACCGCACCAGCATATGGTCTCACAAGGGGTCTGAGGATCTCATCTCGGTACCTAATGGCAGTCAGGCTACCTCTGGCGAGCACATGGAGGGCTGTGCGGCCCCACAAAGAAATGCCACCCCACACCATGACTGACCCACCGCCAAACCGGTCATGCTGGAGGATGTTGCAGGCAGCAGAACGTTCTCCACGCTGTCTCCAGACTCTGTCACGTCTGTCACATGTGCTCAGTGTGAACCTGCTTTCATCTGTGAAGAGCACATGGCGCCAGTGGCGAATTTGCCAATCTTGTTGTTCTATGGCAAATGCCAAACATCCTGCACGGTGTTGGGCTGTAAGTACAAGCCCCACCTGTGGACGTCGGGCCCTCATACCACCCTCATGGAGTCTGTTTATGACCGTTTGAGCAGACACATGCTCATTTGTGGCCTGCTGGAGGTCATTTTGCAGGGCTCTGGCAGTGCTCCTCCTGCTCCTCCTTGCACAAAGGCGGAGGTAGCGGTCCTGCTGCTGAGTTGTTGCCCTCCTACGCCCTCCTCCACGTCTCCTGATGTACTGGCCTGTCTCCTGGTAGCGCCTCCATGCTCTGGACACTACACTGACAGACACAGCAAACCTTCTTGCCACAGCTCGCATTGATGTGCCATCCTGGATGAGCTGCACTACCTGAGCCACTTGTGTGGGTTGTAGACTCCGTCTCATGCTACCACTAGAGTTAATGCACCGCCAGCATTCAAAAGTGACCAAAACATCAGCCAGGAAGCATAGGAACTGAGAAGTGGTCTGTGGTCACCACCTGCAGAGCCACTTCTTTATTGGGGGTGTCTTGCTAATTGCCTATCATTTCCACCTGTTGTCTATTCCATTTGCACAACAGCATGCGAAATGTATTGTCAATCAGTGTTGCTTCCTAAGTGGACAGTTTGATTTCACAGAAGTGTGATTGACTTGGAGTTACATTGTGTTGTTTAAGTGTTCCCTTTATTTTTTTGAGCAGTGTAGTTTGCAATGCTATTCATTGACAAAACAATGAAAACAGGCTGAATACTTGAATCTGAAAATTGTTATGAAATCATAATATGCCATTTAGCAGACGCTTTTATCCAAAGTGACTTACAGTCATGTGCGCATATATTTTTACGTATGGGTGGTCCCGGGGATCGAACCCACTACCCTGGCATTACAAGTGCCATGCTCTACCAATTGAGCTACAGAGGACCACATGAAAGACAACTCAAACAAAATTGGGACTTAGTATCTTGTGTGAATGACTTTTTACTAAGTTGTTCAAACTATATACTAACTTGTTCAAACGAGATACTAAGTTGTTCGAATGATATACTAAGTTGTTAGGACGAGATCATTTTAAGAGTGTCTTGGCCTTCTGGGCTTCCGTACCCTTAGCCTTGGTTGTCTGAGGGAAAATAAGAATAATACACTTAATGTTTGTCCCCGACCCAAAAAAATATTGGTCGACCGAAAGTCATCGGTTCTTTTAAAACATGTATTTTTCCATATATAGACACGCCCTATGTGTTTTAATAAAATCAACTGCAGTATATATGCATTGAGCTTGTCTGATGCTTTAAGCGCACTGTTTGATGAAATAAAACACAAACGACTCGAGGGAGCCAGGTCAAGATAACCAGGAGAAAACTTGACCTGACCATCCTCCTCCCACTCCTACTGGCTTTCACAGATTCTAGCTTTACTCTCCTGAAGTTACCGGTAATAGGCTACACGAGGAGTCAGAAAACTTTCTCATGTGGAATGCCAATTTATCTTACTTACCATTTCTACCGATCTGCGTGTCAGTTATGGTTTTCATATGCACATTTTCGTGGAACAGTTTCATTTCATTTATAATAACGTCTTCATATCTCGAAATCATTGTCAAATGGTTAATCAAAATTAGATCCAAATCTAAATGAAAATTATACAAAGCTAAAAATGTACTTCTATTGCCATGGCCAACTATGTAAAAATAGCCTATAAAGCCAACAAATAAAAACATTGCAGCCTGCAGGTAGAAAATATTAGGATAAAAATAAATATCCCATAAATCACATTGGCTAAACATGGCCTGTCTGCAACAAACGTTTCCACTGGATCAGAGCATGACATTTTTCCATTTCACGCTAAGTGGTTATCGAAAGGGCGAGAGCTGTAAAGATTTTTCAAATACGTTGAGGAACTATTGTCTTTCTCAATGGATGAAAAAACAGACTTTGTTTGCTTACTGTTTGAGGTGAAGAAGACATTACTTTGAGAAGCTCCACAGCTCATTAGTTGTGTTGTGTTAAGCCAATCAGAAATACTATCAGATCCCCAAATGGGCACTTTTATATGCCTACATTTGCGCACAGGCCAGGTAGCCTATAGGCCTACTTCTATGCATAATCAGATGCGTGTTCTTACTCAACATTGACAGAAGCGCTAACAAAAGACAATAGCTTTGTTCGAATACTCATACTAACCGCACTAACCATACTATTTGTAATGTAACTTGAGTATGTAGTATGCTTATTGGTCATATTATGGATATAGTTAGTATGCCAAAATTCCCGGCTGCCGTACTACATTCGCAAAATATGAAGTATACAAGCAGTGGACACTATTTCGTGCTTTTCGGGTCCATAATGCAATTCTTCAGAAAATGGGCGTGGCTTCACAACATTTTCAGATTTGAAGAAAACGGCGGAAAATATGCAGCCAAATTCTGTCGAGAGCAGATACAAATTCATTGCTTTAATAAATTATGACAAATGTTAAGAAAATGTTGAGCAATGTAATAAGGTAAAGAATTTTCAAATAAATGTTGTTTCACATTATGTTGGCTGACAATTTGTTAGCTATGCTAGCCTTATGAACTCCATAGCTGTCACGACTGTCTGTGAGATGCGGTAAACGAAGTCAGGCGCAGGACACAGAACTCTCGGATACGTACTTTTAATACGAAAAGGATCCAAAAGGACACAAAAATAACTCCACGCAGGGAGGAAATAACACGCTCACAAATAGACAACAAAACAATCACACACAAAGTACAGATGAGAGACAGGGGTAATTATAAGGGAAACAAATAACATAATGACGAACAGGTGTAAACAATACAGACAAAACTAAACAAACACCGATAACATCGAATGGCAGTAGCTAGTACTCCGGGGACGACGAACGGCGAAGCCTGCCCGAGCAAGGAGGAGGAGCAGCCTCGGCAGAATCCGTGACAGTACCCCCCCCTTGACGCGCGGCCCCAGCCGTGCGCCGACCCCGGCCTCGGGGACGGCCAGGAGGACGCGGAGCAGGGCGAGTTGGGTGAATCCGGTGGAACTCTGTCAACAGGGAGGGATCTAGGATGTCCCTCCTAGGGACCCAGCACCGTTCCTCCGGACCGTACCCCTCCCACTCCACGAGATACTGCAGAATCCACGATGGAACGGACTGAGTACGCCGGAGCCCCTTAGATGTCTAGTGGGGGCGGAGGGGCCTCTCGTACCTCATTCTCCTGGAGTGGACCAGCTACCACCGGCCTGAGGAGAGACACATGGAACGAGGGGTTAATGCGATAATTAACAGGCAGCTGTAACCTATAACATACCTCGTTCAATCTCCTCAGGACTTTAAATGGCCCCACAAACCGCCGGCCCAGCTTCCGGCAGGGCAGGTGAAGGGGCAGGTTTCTGGTCGAGAGCCAGACCCGATCTCCCGGTGCATAAACCGGACCCTCACTGCGGTGGCGATCGGCGCTCGCCTTTTGCCGTCTGATGGCCCGCTGCAGATGGACGTGCGCAGCGTTCCATGTCTCCTCCGAGCGCCGAAACCATTCATCCACCGCAGGAGCCTCGATCTGGCTCTGATGCCAGGGTGCCAGAACCGGCTGATAGCCCAACACACACTGGAAAGGAGTGAGATTAGTGGAGGAGTGGCGGAGTGAGTTTTGGGCTATCTCTTCCCAGGGAATATACCCCGACCACTCCTCCTGCCGGTCCTGGCAGTAGGACCTCAGAAACCTACCCACATCTTGGTTTACTCTCTCCACCTGCCCATTACTCTCAGGGTGAAAACCCGAGGTAAGGCTGATCGAGACCCCCAAACGTTCCATGAACGCCCTCCACACTCTAGAGGTGAACTGGGGACCCCGATCAGACACTATATCCTCAGGCCATCCGTAGTGCCAGAAAACATGAGTAAACAGGGCTTCGGCCGTTTGTAGGGCTGTAGGTAGACCTGGCATAGGGATGAGACGGCAGGCCTTAGAAAACCGATCCACAACGACCAAGATCGTGGTATTCCCCTGGGAGGGGGGAAGGTCCGTGACAAAATGCACCGACAGGTGAGACCACGGCCGTTGTGGAACGGGGAGAGGTTGTAACTTCCCCCTGGGCAGGTGTCTAGGCGCCTTACACTGGGCGCACACCGAGCAGGAAGAAACGTAAACTCTCACGTCCTTAGCGAAGGTGGGCCACCAGTACTTCCCGCTAAGACAGTGCACCGTCCGACCAATACCAGGATGACCAGAGGAGGGTGACGTGTGAGGCCAATAAATCAGTCGGTCACGGACCTCGAGCGGCACGTACCTCCGTCCCTCTGGACACTCTGGGGGAGAAGGGTCTGTACGTAACGCCCGCTCGATTTCCGTGTCGACCTCCCACACCACCGGTGCCACGAGACAAGACTCCGGTAGTATGGGAGTGGCCTCAATGGACCTCTCCTCTGTGTCATATCGTCGGGACAGGGCGTCTGCCTTAACGTTCTGTGACCCGGGGATATACGTGATCTTAAAGACAAACTGGGCCAGAAACATGGCCCACCTAGCCTGACGAGGGTTCAGTCTCTTCGCTGCCCGGATGTACTCCAGGTTACGATGGTCAGTCAGAATGAGAAAAGGGTGGTTAGCCCCCTCAAGCCAATGTCTCCACACCTTCAGGGCCTGGACCACAGCTAGCAGCTCCCTGTCCCCCACGTCATAATTGCGCTCCGCCGGACTGAGATTCTTAGAATAGAAAGCACAGGGGCGGAGTTTTGGAGGTGTGCCCGAGCGCTGAGACAGTATAGCACCGATCCCCGCCTCGGACGCATCCACCTCGACTTGGAACGCCAAAGAGGGATCCGGATGTGCCAGCACCGGAGCTGAGGTGAACAGGTCCTTCAAATGACTAAACGCCCTGTCCGCTTCAGCCGACCACTGCAAACGCACCGGGCCCCCCTTTAGCAGTGAGGTAATGGGAGCCGCTACCTGTCCAAAACCCCGGATAAACCTCCGGTAGTAATTGGCAAAACCCAAAAACCGCTGCACCTCCTTTACTGTAGTTGGAGTCTGCCAATTACGCACGGCTGAAACGCGGTCAATCTCCATCTCCACCTCTGACGCAGACAACCGGTGTCCCAGGAAGGAGATTGACTCCTGGAAAAACAGAAATTTCTCTGCCTTCACATACAGATCATGCTCCAACAGTCTACCCAGCACCCGACGTACCAGGGACACTTGCTCGGTACGTGTAGCGGAGTATATCAGAATGTCATCAATATACACCACTACCCCCTGTCCATGCAAATCCCGGAAAATCTCGTCTACAAATGATTGGAAGACTGAAGGAGCATTCATTAGACCGTATGGCATGACGAGGTACTCATAGTGACCCGAGGTGGTACTGAAGGCTGTTTTCCACTCATCTCCCTCCCGAATGCGCACCAGGTTGTAAGCGCTCCTGAGATCCAATTTTGTGAAGAAGTGCGCCCTGTGTAATGACCCCGTCATACTAGCAATCAGAGGGAGAGGATAGCTGTATTTAATAGTGATCTGATTGAGACCACGGTAATCAATACACGGGCGTAAACCCCCATCCTTCTTCTTCACAAAAAAGAAACTTGAGGACGCAGGAGAAGTGGCAGGCCATATGTATCCCTGTCTCAAGGATTCGGCAACGTATGTCTCCATAGCAGCCGTCTCCTCCTGAGACAGAGGATACACATGGCTGCGAGTGAGCGCCGCGCCAACCTGGAGGTCTATCGCACAATCCCCCTGTCGATGAGGTGGTAATTGAGTCGCCTTCTTCTTACAGAAGGCGCTTGCCAAATCGGCATACTCAGGAGGAATGTGCATTGTGGGCATTTGGTTCGGACTCTCCACCGTCGTTGCCCCTACGGAAATGCCTACACACCGCCCCACACACTGATCAGACAATCCCTTGAGAGCCCTCTGTTGCCATGAAATGTTTGGGGTCATGAGATATACCAGGGAAGTCCCAACACCACTGGAAACGCAGGAGAGTCAATTAAATACAACTGTATAGTCTCCTCATGACCCTTCTGCGTTTTCATCTTCAGTGGCGCTGTGACCTCCCTAATCAATCCTGACCCCAAAGGCCGGCTATCTAGGGCATGGATAGGGAAGGGCACATCGACTGGTAATATAGGGATCCCTAACTTATATGAGAAATGGCGATCGATAAAATTCCCAGCTGCGCCTGAATCGACTAGCGCCTTATGCTGGGAGTAAGAAGAAACTTCTGGAAACATCACTTGGATACACATATGAACAGCAGAGAGCTCTGGTTGAGTTGATATTAATTATTAATATGCCATTTAGCAGATATTAATATGCCATTTAGCAGACGCTTTTATCCAAAGCGACTTACAGTCATGCGTGCATACATATTTTTTTGTGTATGGGTGGTCCCGGGGATCGAACCCACTACCTTAGCGTTACAAGCGCCGTGCTCTACCAGCTGAGCTACAGAGGACCACATTGTTGGGACCTTACATTTTACATTTACATTTTAGTCATTTAGCAGACGCTCTTATCCAGAGCGACTTACAGTTAGTGAGTGCATACATATTTTTATTTATTTTTCATACTGGCCCCCCGCGGGAATCGAACCCACAACCCTGGCGTTGCAAACGCCATGCTCTACCAACATCCCTGCCGGCCATTCCCTCCCCTACCCTGGACGACGCTGGGCCAATTGTGCGCCGCCCCATGGGTCTCCCGGTCACGGCCGGCTACGACAGAGCCTGGATTCGAACCAGGATCTCTAGTGGCACAGCTAGCACTGTGCCAGGAATGACTCATCAGTGCGCTGCCTGCTGCCTCGAATCCGAGGAGACCCTCCCCAGTACTGAACCGCCGTGTGTCCTCGGCGGCCACAGTTGGTGCAGGGGACAGCCTCCTTCCTGGCCTCCCTACTACCAGCACCCCCGAGCTCCATAGGGTTCGGCTCGGAGGTGCTGGGGGATGGAATGGACGGCCCCAGCGCTGGACGTCCGTGGGTAGCCAACAGGGTATCCAAGCGAATCGACATGTCCACCAGCTGATCGAAGCTTAGGTTGGTGTCCCTGCAGGCCAGCTCTCGACGAACGTCCTCCCTCAGGCTGCATCTGTAGTGGTCGATGAGGGCCCTCTCATTCCATCCCGAATTGGCAGCCAGAGTCCGGAAGTCCAGTGCGAATTCCTGCGCGCTCCTCCTCCCCTGTCTGAGGTGGAATAGACGCTCACCTGCCGCTCACCCGCCGCCTCGAGTGATCCAGTCGGTGCCGTCGCTCCTGCTGACTCCATGGTAAGGTGTGTGATTCTGTCACGACTGTCTGTGAGATGCGGTAAACGAAGTCAGGCGCAGGACACAGAACTCTCGGACACGTACTTTTAATACGAAAAGGATCCAAAAGGACACAAAAATAACTCCATAACCCGCTCACAAATAGACAACCGTGAAGGGGAAAACAATCACACACAAAGTACAGATGAGAGACAGGGGTAATTATAAGGGAAACAATTAACATAATGACGAACAGGTGTAAACAATACAGACAAAACTAAACAAACACCGATAACGTCGAACGGCAGTAGCTAGTACTCCGGGGACGACGAACGCCGAAGCCTGCCCGAGCAAGGAGGAGGAGCAGCCTCGGCAGAATCCGTGACAATAGCATATCATCACAGCAGTTACTTGTATGTTAGCTAACTACCTAACGTTAGTTGGCTACTAATACATCAAACTTGCCAGTATATTAACTATATGCTATCTAACTAACTACCCAACATGTATTGACTTGATTATTCACGTCATTCTTAGGTTAGCTAAGTGGTATAGTCGTTGTGCATTCTCAGTGGACATTGTTAATGAAATCGTAAGATGTCTAGCTAGTAATTTGTTATGCTAACAAGCTAGCAAGAAGTTGCATAGCAACAGCATCAACTTCCGGTAGAGAGACGAAGCGCTAGTACACTCAACTGAAAGGATACTGTTCGTTTACAGGATACTAAAATGAACTAATAGTAGATAGTATGTAGTATATACTCATTAAGTATGTAGTATACAGTATGTTAGTATGGGTATTCGAACACAGCAAATGACAAAATTGACAAAACTCGTAAATGGAATGAAATAAACCAAAACTTGTTTCTCACAAATGTAGCATAGGTTGTGCGCTCTGCAAACAGCGTGTCCACTCCAACAATGAGAACGGTAAAAGACTGGATTAATAATATGTTGAATGCATTAACAGAAATTACGGTAACCAAACAAACATTGTAGATTCTAAATTATAGGAATTAACGGTAAATGTACTACTGGTGATATAAAATGCAAACAGTTCACACAATGAAGATATAAAATAGTGAATGTGCACAAATTGGTGGGAGAGAGCGCATTCTGGAGAGAGACATGCATTGTGCATCTTAGCCACATTCCCCTTCTTCCTGGACTGTGCCATCCCCGCGACCTCCGCAATGGATTAGCCTCGGCCTCTGAAATGGATTAGTTCACTGAGATGGGCGCGAATAAGACAAGTGTCTCGTGTGGCATAATATATATATATACAGTGCCTTCGGAAAGTATTGAGACCCCTTGACCTTTTCCAAATGTTGTTATGTTACAGCCTTATTCTAAAATCGATTAAATAAAACATTTTCCTCATCAATCTACACACAATACCCCATAATGACAAAGCGAAAACAGGTTTTTAGAAATGTTAGCAAATGTATTACAAATATAAAACAGATATACCTTATTTACATAAGTATTCAGACCCTTTGCTATGAGACTCGAAATTGAGCTCAGCTGCATCCTGTTTCCATTGATCATCCTTGAGATGTTTCTACAACTTCATTGGAGTCCACCTGTGGTAAATTCAGTTGATTGGACATGATTTGGAAAGGCACACTCCTGTCTATATAAGGTCCCACAGTTGACAGTGCATGTCAGAGCAAAAACCAAGCCATGAGTTTGAAGGAATTGTGTCGAGGTACATATCTGGGGAAGGGTACCCAACACAGTGCCATCATTCTTAAATGGAAGAAGTTTTGAACCACCAAGACTCTTCCTAGAGCTGGCCGCACGGCCAAACTGAGCAATCAGGGGAGAAGTGCATTGGTCACGGAGGTGGCAAAGGACCCGATTGTCACTCTGACAGAGCTCTAGAGTTCCCCTGTAGAGATGGGAGAACCTTCCAGAAGGACAACCATCTCTGCAGCACTCCACCAATCAGGCCTTTATGGTAGAGTGGCCAGACGGAAGCCACTCCTCAGTATAAAGGCAATGACAGCCCACTTGGAGTTTTCCAAAAGGCACCTAAAGAGTCTCAGACCATGAGAAACAATATTATCTGGTCTGATGAAACCAAGATTGAACTCTTTGGCCATCTCTGCAGCACTCCACCAATCAGGCCTTTATGGTAGAGTGGCCAGACGGAAGCCACTCCTCAGTAAAAAGGCAATGACAGCCCACTTGGAGTTTTCCAAAAGGCACCTAAAGACTCTCAGACCATGAGAAACAATATTCTCTGGACTGATGAAACCAAGATTGAACTCTTTGGCCTGAGGACACCTTGCACCATCCCTACAGTGACGCATGGTGGTGGCAGCATTGTGCTGTGGGAATGTTTTTCAGCAGCAGGTACTGGAAGACTAATCAGGATCGAGGCAAAGATCAACGTAGCAAAGTACAGCGAGATCTTTGATGAAAACCTGCTCCAGAGCGCTCAGGACCTCAGACTTGGGGCGAAGGTTCACCTTCCAACAGGACAATGACCCTAAGCACACAGCCAAGACAAGCAGGAGTGGCTTCGGGACAAGTCTCTGAATGTCTTTGAATGGCCCAGCCAGAGCCCGGACTTGAACCCAATCGAACATCTCTGGAGAGACCTGAAAATAGTTTTGCAGCAACGCTCCCCATCCAACCTAACAGAGCTTGAAAGGATCTGCAGAGAAGAATGGGAGAAACTCCCCAAATACAGGTGTGCCATGCTTGCTGCATCATACCCAAGAAGACTCAAGGCTATGTAATCGCTGCCAAATTTGCTTCAACAAAGTATTGAGTAAAAGGTCTGAATGCTTTCGTAAATGTAATATTTCCGTTTTTTATTTTCTATAAATTAGCAACATTTTCTAAAAACCTGTTTTTGCTTTGTCATTATGGGGTATTGTGTGTAGATTGATGAGGGGAAAAAACTATTTAATCAATTTTAGAATAAGGCTGTAACGTATCAAAATGTGGAAAAAGTGAACAGGTCTGAATACTTTCCAAAGGCACTGTATATGCTACTGTTCGACTAAAATAAATCAAACAATCGACCAGTCAACTAATTGGGGTCAGCCCTAATTTGCTTTTGTGTTCAACACAGTGAATGATTTGGTTATCTAGTTTGTGCTGTTGTCTAGTTCTGTCCATTTTCAAATGATCTTAATAATTAATGTATTTCTTCCATCAAGGCTTTTTCTTCAAGTCCTCTTTAATGTATCAGTCTTCTGTGGATCGTCTGAATGGGTTTTATGGTCTTGGGTTTTCTGCTTGTTCTTCGTGGTCTAGGGCTGGTGACTGTAGAGTAGTGTTTCCCAACCCTGGTCCTTGAGTACCCCGAACAGTACACATTTTTATTGTAACCCTGGTCAAGCACACCTGATTCAACTTGTCAACTAATCATCAAGCCCTCAATGAGCTGAATGAGGTGTGTTTGTCCGGGGCTACAACAAAAATGTGTACTGTTGGGGGTACTGGAGGACCAGGGTTGGGAAACACTGCTGTAGAGCACTTTGTTGATGTAAAAATATATTTATACATTCATTTTCTTGATTGATTGAATGTTTTTAGAATCCTGTTCTGGACAGACTGGGACGCTACCTTCCCCCGTATCGAGGCTGCTTCAATGAGCGGAGGAGGACGACACATAGTGTTCAAGGACATGGAGATAGGAGCCTGGCCCAACGGACTAACTCTGGATCATCTGGAGAAGAGAATCGTCTGGACTGATGCTCGGTAGTTCACTCACACATTATAATATTTTATGTAACCTTTATTAACTTATAAACTTTACAAGTCAATTAAGAACAGATTCTTATTTACATTGACAACCTATCAGGATAGGAGCACAGCAGTGATTAACATTAAGCTGCAATGATGCCTATTTGGATACACATATGGTATAAGTATGAACAGCATGTTATCTTCTTTGCCTCATCTCCAATAGGGACAGGTTGGTTGATTGTAAATGGTAGTTCAGTTACAGCGAACAGAAGGCCAATTTATCTAAATGTGCCGTAACCACAGAAAGACATGTTTATGATGAGAAAATATCACTTGTAAACCTCCCCTTCTATCGTCAGAATAAGCATTAAGATCTACATTCTACAGCATTCCCAAAAAATATTACTGACAAAACCACCTGATGACATCCTTGGTGAAACGCCTTCCTCACTATTTGGGAACTGAATTGAATTTTTATTTAAAAGTGTACAAAGTAAATAAGGATCTGCAATGTATGCTACCATGGCAACCTTACCTGGCTAGTCTTTTTAATCTATAGACATTCACCTTCCTTACTCTCTTTTGACATACAATACATTAAATCAAGAGTAAGTATACCAAGTGAATGAGCAGCTGCAATGTACTGTTCAGTACTCCAATGGCATAGCTAGTCTGTTTACTGTATATAGACCGGCAGCTTCATGATGACATCCATACCACAGTGTCTCTTTCCTCTAACAGCTCTGATGCCATCTATGCTGCAATGTATTGTACTTCCATGGTTACTCTACCTGCAGCTGCAGCTAGTGAGTGGAACGAGCTGCAAAAAACACTCAAACTGGACAGTTTTATCTCCATCTCTTCATTCAAAGACTCAATCATGGACACTCTTACTGACAGTTGTGGCTGATTCGCGTGATATATTGTTGTCTCTACCTTCAGGCCCTTTGTGCTGTTGTCTGTGCCCAATGTTTGTACCATGTTTTGTGCTGCTACCATGTTGTGCTGCTGCCATATTGTGTTGCTACCATGTTGTTGTCATGTTGTGTTGCTCCCATGCTATGTTGTTGTCTTAGGTCTCTCTTTATGTAGTGTTGTGGTGTCACTCTTGTTGTGATGCGTGTTTTGTCCTATATTTTTATTTTATTTGTTATTTGTAATCCTAGCCCCCGTCCCCGCTGGAGGCCTTTTGCCTTTTGGTAGGCCGTCATTGTAAATAAGAAATTGTTCTTAACTGACTTGCCTAGTTAAATAAAGGTTAAATAAAAACAACAAATAAAAATACTGCATCTCTTTCTCTATACAATCTCATGACATCCAGATAATGTCTTCTCCCTCTAACAGCTCAGATGCCATCTTATCTGAGCTGTATGTTATCTACCTGGCTAGTCTGTTTACTGTATGAAGGCAGTCTAACCTATCATGTCTCCGATGCCACTTACTCTGACTAGTCTGCTTACTGTATAGAGTCACCCTCACCTACTATATCATATCTTCATCCTCTCACAGCTCTGATGCCATCTACTCAGCGCTGTACGACGGCAGTGGGGTCATAGAGATCCTGAGGGGACATGAGTACCTGTCACACCCCTTCGCCGTGTCCCTGTTCGGGGGCAGTGTCTACTGGACAGACTGGAGGACTAACAGCCTGGCCAGGGCCAACAAGTGGACAGGCCGTAACGTCACAGTGATCCAGAAGACCAGCGCTCAGCCCTTTGACCTACAGATTTTCCACCCCAGCAGACAGCCACAAGGTAAACAGCCTAGACCTACACTGTTAGCCGTTTTTGTAATTTGATCAGTAACTTAATGTATTAATCAACAGTATGATACTGTGTAAACTGAATAAAGTAGATTACCGTAGAATGCACAGTAAAATACCGTACATTTGTTTTACAGCACACTGTAAGACCGTTCTGTAATTTCAACAGTAAAACACTGTAGAATGCACAGTAAAATACTGTATATGTGTTTTACAGTATTAATTATGGTGCATTGTGAGAAAATGTTGTGGGCGGGGAGAGTCTCTTGCTCATTTACATATTTTAAGCCGTGCCTTGTAAGAGGTTATATTTGTTGCACCCGTGAGTGAGAATGCTGTATCCACACAGAATGCAGTAATATACTGTATTTTAGGAATTCTATAAACTTTTTCCTGAAACTCTACAGTAGCTTACTGACCAATTGCAGCCAGCAATTTACTGTAATTCAGAATACAGTACCGTACCACATTTTTGGAGCGCCAAAACTCTTTTGAACACTAGTGGGTGCATGGTATTGTTGTTTCTCATTCATATTTTGAGGCGTGTCTTGTAAGAGGCTATATTTGTTTGTTTGCCAATTTAAGTTATATGTGGTAGTGGTTCTCTAACAATTACATTTATGTAGGGTACAGATCAGTGGCAGCACGTCTTAAACCTTTAATGATTGAGTGACTAGCCATGTCCTTCGATCTGTTTTGTCCTGTAGTTCCTGTCAGTTTACAAGCCTTTGTTACGGCCTAAAGCACAGATGATATAAAATTCCAAATATCAGTTGGTATGCTGTCATTTAATATTCATTATTAACAGTTGCTGATTTTATTTTCAATACAATTAAATAATAAAGTACTGTGTTGCTGTTTTGCTTTACAGTTTTTGTATATCATATTTTGGCTCTGTTATTTTTCCTGCAGCGTGAACAGCCAAAAGCCTCATGGAATTGGATATTTCAAGCCACATTTCAAACGACCTTCTTAGGGGGTTTGAAGTCAGATAAAATGTGATGCATGGCCATGCGACTTGTGTCTGAACAGTCAAATCTGATTTATTTGCCCTCATGGTTTTTAGACAGTTATTTAGCATATCTTGTTGCTTGCTAACTACTCTGTTGACAAGAACATGACATGGTAGCTAACTACATTTACATTTTAGTCATTTAACAGACGCTCTTATCCAGAGTGACTTACAGGAGCAATTAGGGTTAAGTGCCTTGCTCAAGGGCACATCGACTGATTTTTCACCTACTCAGCTCGGGGATTAGAACCAGTGACCTTTCGGTTACTGGCACAACACTCTTAACCACTAAGATACCTGCCACCCAACTAGCTTGTTAATTGTTTACAAACAAATTAGTGAATGTGATAGAAAGCTAAACAGCTAATTAGCTAGTTGACTGCTGTGGCGAGCCAAAAATGAATAGTTTTGAAAGTTGGATCATCTTATCCTTTGAGGCTTTAATTACACTATGATTTTGAACATTCACAGCAACTGGGAAATGTCCATGTCAGGCATAGTTGTCACCTTAGCATGCTACATAACGTCTGAGTAATAGGAAGCACGAGCACCACCACCAATCAGCCTACACCACTGCGCACACACCTGTTGTTACTATGACAACTAGCATAGCCATGTCAGCAAATGACTGCTGTCTGAACACACACAAATCCGATTTGGTCACTTGCTGTTTGGACAGTCAGTATTCCAAAACAGATTTGAAAAACAAAACTGATTTGAGCATTGAGGCCTACAGTGTGAACAAGGCTTTAATGGTTAAATATTTACCCATGTCCATTTGATCTGTTTTGGCCAGTTTGGATGCCTTTGTTTTTAGTGATTTGTTTGGGACTAAAAAGCAATGAAGATTCTCCATATAAAGTAGTTCTCTCACTTCCCTGTTGCATCCTGGAAACTGGTTGCATATAACTCTTAGCCAAATTCTGATAATAATATATATCAAATTTGGCCCATTATTTTCTAGTTGAACTGATGCTAGTCATAGTGCCTCTGTGTATTGACTAAGAAGCATTTATGAATAGGTGAATCCCCTGTTTTATTGAGACGAGAGTATAATGGTATTAATTTTAGCTGCTTCTCTGCCCTCATTGGGCCTGCCAATCATGGGGCTTCTCAGCATGCCTACAATGAGAAGGGTCTGAATGATTTTTAAAAGGTGGTCATACAGAGAACTAGGTTGAATTAATGGTACCTAAGAATGTGTTTTCTCCCTGCGCCCAAATTAGGCTAATTGGTTCATGCTAAAGTGTCAAGCCGTTTTTTTAATGAATTGAACTAGAATTAATGACAGGAACTGCAGAATAAGAGCGTGTTACGAATAATCCTGTAGACACAGATGATAGCCTTTCTACATATATGCCCATTGGAAGTCAGAATAAAGGTACAAAATAAATTATGCAGATTAGCATTATAGGTGTATGGAAAGTAAAATAGTCTTACCAGTTGCCACTCAATTTAATTTCATAATCCGTTTGGCGTATTAATTTAATTTTCAATGGATTTTTGTTAATGTCTCTTTCACTATAGGTTCAGTTCAGATAGCATGGCCTGAATAGATTACTCTCATGTAATATACATAATCAACAGTTATATTTCCGCTCTCAGATTTATTTTTATTTTTTTGCATTGAGTGGGTGTTCATTCATTGCACTTTGTTTCTAAATGGATTTGCGGAAATTGATTGATCTGTAAAACAGAGCTGATCATCAATGAATCATAACATCTTGGATGCCGGGATTCTCTTTCTTTTAACGACCACCGGGTTTACTATCAGACCCTTAAAAATATAATATTTTCTAAGAATGTAAATCGCCGACCATGACTGGGCATTCGTACTTTAGTAATCTGGTTTGCATCTATTCAGCAATCCCAGAATGATGCCAATGTGGTAGGAGTTAATGTCTGTTTCCACCTCTGTAACTGCCTGCCAGAGACTGTTCTGCTTAGATAAGTGAGCATATTGAACCGCATTTCTAAAGAAGCCAGTAAGTATGTCTAATCCCATTTTAAAGAGCCCAGTGGGGGAGAGTTGGCTAATATCCACTCCAACCAGTCAGTCCCAAAGCCTGGAAATGCTGGTGCTCTCTGCTTGGCCCTGCAGATCTGGACCAGAGAGACCAAGAGAGGGAGGGAGGGAGGGAGACCATTGGAGAGCTGTCAGGGGTACAGTACTTGGGTGGGTGGGTGGGTGGGTGGGTGGGTGGGTGGGGTGGGGGGGGGGGGGTAACATGAGGAGGTGCCAATGATTAGTTAAGGGAAAAGTCTGTCCCGATGCCTCACAGTGAGGAACTGTAATTGGTTAGTTATAGCTGCAATAACACATCAAACAGATCCTAACACTCTCCCCTCACTGCTCTTGTGATACGCAGTAGACTCGCATGATCATATTGGAAATACAAGAATAGTGTCCATACATTTGTCAAATGATGTATCTCAGATTGCTTTATATTCTATTTACAAATACGCAATACAGTGTAGTAAGTACCAGTAATTGAGTAATGATGATTTCATAAAAAGTATTCTATATTCATGGCTGCATTAATGCAACCAAATCTACTGTGTGTCTGAAATGTTATTAAACAAAATGACCTCTGAATGTATCTCCACATCTTTGCACTATGCTTTCAGACATTAGGAATGAATACATCTGATCAGCATGTGTAGTGCATTGAAGCACTGCATGGAAGTAAGCAGCTGCTTCAAATACATGCAGAGTAATAATATTTGAAGCTATAATGAGAATTTTCTATTCAGAGAAAGGGCAACTCAAATTTACAAGGTAAATATGTATCTTTCCTACACAGCCACCTTGTCACATTTGCTTCTTAGTCACAGAAAGAAAGAGAGAAAGAAAGAGAGGAGTGTTGATGATAATACAACCTGGTAACACATCTGTCTTAACAGAGCCACTACTCCCTGCATTAGTTTAACATAAACATGTTGAATTATTAATTAGATTTAGAAAATACACTGCTATTTGTGGGTGAATATCTATGCAGTCGTATGAAAAATAAAATGTACCTTTCAAAACAGTGACTGTTAAAAAACAACAACATAATACACTTCACTCCACATATTTTACTGTAACATTTACCATGACTACCTGAGGCCTTTATTAATATTCTAGCACCTCCTGAGAGTTGAGATTTACAACAGCCAAGTGTCCCAGCCCCGGCTTACATGACGTAGTATACCCAGTAGACTTAACGGTTTGCATTGAAAAGCTATCACTCTTTGGAAACCAGCATATTTCTGCTCTCTGCGTTAGCTAAGCATGGGGGTTTATTTATTCATGAGACGTCTGCCAGTCTAGAAATGAACAAAGTCTTTCCCCTGTTATTGTCATATCTCAAGGCTGAACGCTGAACTGTATCCAGGCTTTGGTTTCCTATCATGAGTCAAGTGTTGTTGGGTATGACACAGACAGAGCAGACGGAGTGATTTTCTCTCTACCAAACCATCTGAATGTATAATGTATTCAGCGAGACACAGTGCAGGAAATGAGTTTGGAAATGAGTTTGTCAAACTTGCTTTAGGTAAATCACTGCAAAAAGGTATCTTTATATCTGGTTTGAAAATGTACCAAAAGGAAATAACTGTCCAATCTAAAAAAGTGGTGCATTTAATCATCTGAAGTGACTGTGTTGACAATGAAGGAGGAACTCTAGTGTTTGTTTGTATACTGCTTAAGTTATATTTTGGTTTCATCTGACCATATGACATTCTCCCAATTCTCTTCTGGATCATCCAAATGCACTCTAGCAAACTTCAGACGGGCCTGGACATGTACTGGCTTAAGCAGGGGGACACGTCTGGCACTGCAGGATTTGAGTCCCTGGCGGCGTAGTGTGTTACTGATGGTAGGCTTTGTTACTTTGGTCCCAGCTCTCTGCAGGTCATTCACTAGCTCCCCCCGTGTGGTTCTGGGATTTTTGCTCACCGTTCTTGTGATCATTTTGACCCCACGGGGTGAGATCTTGCGTGGAGCCCCAGATCGAGGGAGATTATCAGTGGTCTTGTATGTCTTCCATTTCCTAATAATTGCTCCCACAGTTGATTTCTTCAAAACAAGCTGCTTACCTATTGCAGATTTAGTCTTCCCAGCCTGGTGCAGGTCTACAATTTTGTTTCTGGTGTCCTTTGACAGCTCTTTGGTCTTGGCCATAGTGGAGTTTGGAGTGTGACTGTTTGAGGTTGTGGACAGGTGTCTTTTATACTGATAACAAGTTCAAACAGGTGCCATTAATACAGGTAACGAGTGGAGGACAGAGGAGCCTCTTAAAGAAGAAGTTACAGGTCTGTGAGAGCCAGAAATCTTGCTTGTTTGTAGGTGACCAAATACTTATTTTCCACCATAATTTGCAAATAAATTCATTAAAAATCCTACAATGTGATTTTCTGGATTTTTTTTCCTCAATTTGTCTGTCATAGTTGACGTGTACCTATGATGAAAATTACAGGCCTCTCTCATCTTTTTAAGTGGGAGAACTTGCACAATTGGTGGCTGACTAAATACTTTTTTTCCCCACTGTACATGACGCATGAAAAAAGTCACGACCGGGCTGATGGAAACATAAAATGCAGGTACAATTTTATAAATGCCGACAGACAATTTGTTCGTTTGACATGGCGGGATCTATTTGTGTCTGTAAAATTCATTATGCGAGAAATGGTGGTGGAAATATTGATATAATAACCATTGTATCAAAGTAAACTTAGAATCACACGATGATACGTTGTGTGGTCCTCCCTCAACGACTCGGGAAAGCATGCATTTTATTAAGCTACAGATTAAATAACATTTTAGTCATTTAGCAGACGCTCTTATCCAGAGCGACTTACAGTTAGTGAATGCATACATTTTTCATACTGGCCCCCTGTGGGAATCGAACCCACAACCCTGGCGTTGCAAGCGTCATGCTCTACCAACTGGGCTATCGGAGGGACTAATAACTTATGATGAACTTCACAGAGTGGAGAATGTGCAAGGTGATGAGCTTGATCCTCCCTTCCAATAAATATCAAGGTTCTTATTCTGGTGACATGATGATCGATGCTTGGCTGCCGTTTGACAAAAACAAATAATATCGCTCTTATCCATAATAATATCATAATGTAGGTAGCCTACCCACACTGCATCTGCAAGCTGTTGTCAAAAGCGCATGTGCCAAGACTAGAGTGGGCACATTAGCAATATAATATGTTTTTGTGACAAAAACATCAGTAGAGTTGAAAATGAGATGGAAACCCATTTAACTTGTATTTTTCATTCGGTACATGGGAATTTAACGGCAACAGTTATTTTAATGTGCACTATGTCTTCACGCTCAGCCTTTTATCCTCAAAAAGTAAGTTTGATGGAAACACATCTCTGGTGGGGAAATGTGCACATTGTTTTATGCAGATTTTAGAATATTCGCATGAAAATCTGTCACAAATTGGATGGACCTGTATAGACACTGGAACAGTGTTAAATTAACACACTGCTTAGTGTAAAGCCTTATTTCCTAGAGTGGCTTGCCTTACGAGTGAATTGTAGAGTTACCACCAATGACTGCATTTGGTAGTGACAGAGACATGGTTGTTGCATTCATCCATTTTCAGTCCTACTGACGTCACCAAGTGAGATCCTGAGCAAAAATGTTATCACTAAAATGTAATTATTTAACACAATACAGTGTGTATTTCATAAGTCCTTATGTTGAGGGCCGACACTCTAAACATAACAATTAACTCTGTAAGTGTTGAATTAACACTCATTGGTGTGAAATAATCCCAGTGTTGGTGTTAATCACCAGAGTTGAATCAAAACCACACCCATCATTATCATGTTTCTTAGCATGGTATATTGCAGGTTGATTTTAAGAATTGTTTGTTTCAATATCTATGTTTTTGTATGTACATTGATTAATGATTAATTAATGTTATGCTTCTCAAATATAAATGACATACAGTGCCTTCGGAAAGTATTCAGACCCCTTGACTTTTTGATATGTTACAGCCTTATTATAAAATGTATTAAATAAATAAATAAATAAAATCAATCTACACACAATACCCCATAATGACAAAGCAAAAACTGGTTTTTAGAAATGTTTGAAGATTTATTAAACATTAAAAACAGAAATACCTTATTTACATAAGTATTCAGACACTTCGCTATGAGACTCAAAATTGAGCTCAGGTGCATCCTGTTTCCATTGATCATCCTTGATGTTTCTACAATTTGTTTGGAGTCCACCTGTGGTAAATTCAATTGATTGGACATGATTTGGAAAGGCACACGCCTGTCTATATAAGGTCCCACAGTTGACAGTGCACGTCAGAGCAAAAACCAAGCCATGAGGTAGAAAGAATTGTCCGTAGAGCTCCGAGACAGGTTTGTGTCAAGGAACAGTTCTGGGGAAGGGTACCAACAATTTCTGCAGCATTGAAGGTCCACAAGAACACAGTGACCTCCATCATTCTTAAATGGAAGAAGTTTGGAACCACCAAGACTCTTCCTAGAGCTGGCTGCCTGGCCAAACTGAGCAATTGGAGGAGAAGGGCCTTGGTCAGGGAGGTGATGAACCCGATGGTCACTCTGACAGAGCTCCAAAGTTCCTCTGTGGAGATGGTAGAACCTTCCAGAAGTACAACCATCTCTGCAGTACTCCACCAATCAGGCCTTTATGGTAGAGTGGCCAGACAGAAGCCACTCCTCAGTAAAAGGCACATGACAGCCCGCTTGGAGTTTGCCAAAAGGAAAAAAGACTCTCAGTCCATGAGAAACAAGATTCTCTGGTCTGATGAAACCAAGATTGAACTCTTTGGCCTGAATGCCAAGTGTCACATCTGGAGGAAATCTGGCACCATCCCTATGGTGAAGCATGGTGGTGGCAGCATCATGCTGTGGGGATGTTTTTCAGCAGCAGGGACTGGGAAACCAGATGAAAGATGAATGGAGCAAAGGACAGAGAGATTATTGATGAAAACCTGCTCCAGAGCGCTCAGGACCTCAGACTGGGGTGAAAAATCACCTTCCAACAGAACAATGAAGGAGTGGCTTTGAGACAAGTCTCTAAATGTCCTTGAGTGGCCCAACCAGAGCCTGGACTTTAACCCGATCGAACATCTCTGGAGAGACCTGAAAATAGCTGTCCACGACGCTCCCCATCCAACCTGACAGAGCTTGAGAGGATCTGCAGAGAAGAATGGGATAGACTCCCCAAATACAGGTGTGCCAAGCTGTGTAGTACTCCCTTCACAGAACAGCGCAAACTGACTCTAACCAGAATCGAAAGAGGAGTGGGAGGCCCCGGTGCACAACTGAGCAAGAGGACAAATACATTAGTGTCTAGTTTGAGAAACAGACGCCTCACAGGCAGCTTAATTAAATAGTACCCACAAAACACCAGTCTCAACGTCAACAGTGAAGAGGCGAATCCGGGATGCTGACCTTCTAGGCAGAGTTGCAAAGAAAAAGCCATATCTCAGACTGCCCATCTTAATCTTTTCTTTTTATTGGCCAGTCTGAGATATGGCTTTTTCTTTGCAACTCTGCCTAGAAGGTCAGCATCCCGTAACAAGAATAGACTGACGAGTTTCAGAAGAAAGTTATTTGTTTCTGGCCATTTTGAGCCTGTAATCGAACACACATTGGCTGATGCTCCAGATACTCAACTAGTCTCAAGAAGGCCTGTTTTATTGCTTCTTTAATCAGCACAACAGTTTTCAGCTGTGTTAACATAATTGCAAAAGGGTTTTCTAATGATCAATTAACATTTAAAATGATAAACTTGGATTAGCAAACACAACGTGCCATTGGAACACAGGACTGATGGTTGCTGATAATGGGCCTCTGTACACCTACAGTGGGGAAAAAAAGTATTTAGTCAGCCACCAATTGTGCAAGTTCTCCCACTTAAAAAGATGAGAGAGGCCTGTAATTTTCATCATAGGTACACGTCTACTATGACAGACAAATTGAGAAAAAAAAATCCAGAAAATCACATTGTAGGATTTTTAATGAATTTATTTGCAAATTATGGTGGAAAATAAGTATTTGGTCACCTACAAACAAGCAAGATTTCTGGCTCTCACAGACCTGTAACTTCTTCTTTAAGAGGCTCCTCTGTCCTCCACTCGTTACCTGTATTAATGGCACCTGTTTGAACTTGTTATCAGTATAAAAGACACCTGTCCACAACCTCAAACATTCACACTCCAAACTCCACTATGGCCAAGACCAAAGAGCTGTCAAAGGACACCAGAAACAAAATTGTAGACCTGCACCAGGCTGGGAAGACTGAATCTGCAATAGGTAAGCAGCTTGGTTTGAAGAAATCAACTGTGGGAGCAATTATTAGGAAATGGAAGACACTGATAATCTCCCTCGATCTGGGGCTCCACGCAAGATCTCACCCTGTGGGGTCAAAATGATCACAAGAACGGTGAGCAAAAATCCCAGAACCACACGGGGGGACCTAGTGAATGACCTGCAGAGAGCTGGGACCAAAGTAACAAAGCCTACCATCAGTAACACACTAAGCCGCCAGGGACTCAAATCCTACAGTGCCAGACGTGTCCCCCTGCTTAAGCCAGTACATGTCCAGGCCCGTCTGAAGTTTGCTAGAGTGCATTTGGATGATCCAGAAGAGGATTGGGAGAATGTCATATGGTCAGATGAAACCAAAATATAACTTTTTGGTAAAAACTCAACTCGTCGTGTTTGGAGGACAAAGAATGCTGAGTTGCATCCAAAGAACACCATACCTACTGTGAAGCATGGGGGTGGAAACATCATGCTTTGGGGCTGTTTTTCTGCAAAGGGACCAGGACGACTGATCCGTGTAAAGGAAAGAATGAATGGGGCCATGTATCGTGAGATTTTGAGTGAAAACCTCCTTCCATCAGCAAGGGCATTGAAGATGAAACGTGGCTGGGTCTTTCAGCATGACAATGATCCCAAACACACCGCCCTAGCAAACGAAGGAGATGCTTCGTAAGAAGCATTTCAAGGTCCTGGAGTGGCCTAGCCAGTCTCCAGATCTCAACCCCATAGAAAATCTTTGGAGGGAGTTGAAAGTCCGTGTTGCCCAGCGACAGCCCCAAAACATCACTGCTCTAGAGGAGATCTGCATGGAGGAATGGGCCAAAATACCAGCAACAGTGTGTGAAAACCTTGAAGACTTACAGAAAACGTTTGACCTGTGTCATTGCCAACAAAGGGTATATAACAAAGTATTGAGAAACTTTTGTTATTGACCAAATACTTATTTTCCACCATAATTTGCAAATAAATTCATTAAAAATCCTACAATGTGATTTTCTGGATTTTTTTTCTCATTTTGTCTGTCATAGTTGACGTGTACTTATGATAAAAATTACAGGCCTCTCTCATCTATTTAAGTGGGAGAACTTGCACAATTGGTGGCTGACTAAATACTTTTTTTCCCCACTGTATGTAGATATTCCATAAAAAAATCAGTCGTTTCCAGCTACAATAGCCATTTACAAGATGAACAATGTCTACACTGTATTTCTGATCAATTTTATGTTATTTGAATGGACAAAAAAATTTGCTTTTCTGTCTAAAACAAGGACATTTCTAAGTGACCCCAAACTTTTGAATGGTAGTATATATATATATATATATATATATATATATATATATAAAATCCTAGTTTTGCTGCGTCATTATGAGGTATTGTGTGTAGATTGATGAGGGAAAAAAACAATTTAATCAATTTTAGAATAAGGCTGTAACGTAACCAAATGTGGAAAAAGTCAAGGGGTCTGAATACTTTCCCAATGCATTGTACATCTTCTAAACTAATCCAATATGTTACTTTGATTTATTGCACCTGTTACTGAAATGGTTCTTCCAATTTAGATTCTTTAGGTGGTCTCATATTTCAGTCTTCCCAACCCTGGCATTCATTCTGAATGCAGGTTGCAGGTGATAAAAAATTCAGAAGGGTGGATATCCCCACTCTGGCTGGATTTCAATATAAATCACACATCACTTTGCAAGTCAGCATAATGTGACAGGTTGCGTGAATAACCCATGTTGGGTTGTTCAGATTACCCAATCATGGGTTAATTTAACCATTAATTGGGTTTTTCTTTACTTTAATTCTGTGTTGACCAAGCAGCTGAGTCTTTTTTAATGTAACCCATAGGTTATTTTCAGGAGGTGTGGCTTATTAGGGGCGTGGCTTTTTTTAGAGAAAATATAATTCCTGTTGATCATGTTAAGTTTCTACACTGCGATGTTACATTTTCCTTGAATGTTATTGCACATGACATATTCTAATACAAAAATATTAACATTATTATTTACATATTGCAACAAAGTGGTTACTATACCATTGGGATTTGCATAGGCTTTTAAAGGAACTCATACACTTCTGTAAGCTTCATTAAAGCTGCAAAAGTGTCAGTGTTCATTAGTAACATGTGCTAACAATTCAACAGAACAGATTAATTGGAATGACATTTACTCTCCCGGGTGGCCAAAAATAACTTCCTAAAAGCCTACTAAGCCAAGACTCCAATCTTCTGATCTGACTCGCTTGGTCATATCTCAATAACCCAGCATCAACAAACCAACCGTGCTCTTTTTAATGCTGCAACCCAGCAGTTGGGTCATCCAAACGACCCAGTATTTTTTATAGTGTACAGTGCTCTCGCTAAGTATTCATAACCCTTGACTTTTTCCAAATTCTGTTGTGTTACAGCCTGAAATTAAAATGGGTTGACTAAAGATTTTGTGTATACCTTACCTCAGCAAAATCAGATCAAGTACCTTACCTTAGCAAAATCAGATCGACAAGTTCAAGAATGCTGCCCTATGAACATAGTCATTGAACACTGGTCACTTTAATAATGTTTACATACTGTTTTACCCACTTTATACAGTGCCTTCAGAAAGTATTCACACTACTTGACTGTTTCCACATTTTGTTGTGTTAGTCTGAATTTAAAATGGATTAAATGTAGATTTATTTTGTCATTGGCCTACACACAATATGCCATAATGTCAAAGTGGAGTTTTTCAAGATATTTATAAATTAATTATAAATGAAAAGCTGAAATGTCTTGAGTCAATAAGTATTCAACCCCTTTGTTATGGCAAGCCTAAATAAGTTCAGGAGTAAAAATGTGCTTAACAAGTCACATAAGTTGCATGGACTCAGTCGAGTAGTACATTTAAAACACAGATTCAACCACCAAGACCAGGAAGGTTTTCCAATGCCTCACAAAGAAGGGCACCTATTGGAGATTGTAAAAAAAAAAAAAAAAAAAAAGCAGACATTCAACATTTCTTTGAGCATGGTGAAGTTAGTCACTACAAAGATACAGGTATCCTTCTTAACTCAGTTGCCGGAGAGGAAGGAAACCGCTCAGGGATTTCACCATGAAGCCAATGTTGACTTTAAAACAGTACGAGTTTAATGGCTATGATAGGAGAAAACTGACGATGGATCAACAACATTGTAGTTACTCCACAATACTAACCTAATTGACAGAGTGAAAATAAGGAAGCTTGTACAGAATAAAAATATTCCAAAACATACATCCTGTTTGCAAAAATGGACTAAAGTAATACTGCAAAAACTGTGGCAAAGCAATTCACTTTTTGTCCTGAATACAAAGTGTTATGTTTGGGGCAAATCTAATACAACACATGAATGAGTACCACTCTCCATATTTTCAAGTATAGGGGTGGCTGCAGCATGTTATGGATATGCTTGTAATCATTAAGGACTTGGGAGTTTTTCAGGATAAAAAAGAAACGGGATGAAGCTAAGCACAGAAAAAATCCTAGAGGAAAACCTGGTTCAGTCTGATTTCCACCAGACACTGGGAGATGAGTTCACCTTTCAGCAGGACAATAACCTAAAGGTCCACATCTACACTGGAGTTGCTTACTAAGAAGACAGTGAATGTTCCTGAGTGGCCGAGTGACAGTTTTGACTTAAATCTGCTTGAAAATCTATGTCAAGACCTGAAAATGGTTGTCTAGTAGTGATCAACATCCAATTTCACAGAGCTTGAAGAATTATCTAAATAATAATGGGCAAGTGTTGAACATTCCAGGTGTTGAAAGCTCTTAGAGACTTACCCAGAAAGAGTCACAGCTGTAAATCGCAGCCAAAGATGATTCTAACATGTATTGACTCAGGGGGTTGAATACTTATCTAATCAAGCTACTGTATATTAGTGTTTTATTTTTCATGAATGTTTTACAAATGTTAGACTTTTTCTTCCACTTTCACATTACAGAGAACAATTAAATCCATTTTAATCCCACTTTGTAACATAACAAAATGTGGAAAAAGTCAAAGGATGTGAATACTTTCTGAAGTCACTGTAAGCACTCAAAATAAGGCCTTATGAAATACATATTGTATTGTGTTAAATAATACAATTTTAATGACAACATATTCTCTTAGGATCTCAATTGGTGAACTCCATAGGACTGAAAATGGGCGAATGCAAAAACAAATTCAGTCATCGGTGGTAACTCTACAATGCACTCGAAACGCAAGGCAGTCTGGGAAATATACAAATAAAGCTTTACACTAAGCAGTGTGTTAATTCAACACTGTTCAGTGTCTATACGGGTCCACACTTTGTGTTAATTTAAAACTGCAGAATTTGCTGTGTACTGCTCGATCACTGTGCGGTTAAACCCTTGGCAATATCCTACCAGACTTGTGCAATGAAATAGTATTTAGACCCTTTTACTTTTTCCACATTTTGTTACATTACAGCCTTATTCTAAAATGGATTAAATACAGTGAAGGAAAAAAGTATTTGATCCCCTGCTGATTTTGTACGTTTGCCCACTGACAACGACATGATCAGTCTATAATTTTAATGGTAGATTTATTTGAACAGTGAGAGACAGAATAACAACAACAAAATCCAGAAAAACGCATTTGTCAAAAATGTTATAAATTGATTTGCATTTTAATGAGGGAAATAAGTATTTGACCCCTCTGCAAAACATGACTTTGTACTTGGTGGCAAAAACCTTGTTGGCAATCACAGAGGTCAGACGTTTCTTGTAGTTGGCCACCAGGTTTGCACACATCTCAGGAGGGATTTTGTTCCACTCCTCTTTGCAGATCTTCTCCAAGTCATTAAGGTTTCGAGGCTGACGTTTGGCAACTTGAACCTTCAGCTCCCTCCACATATTTTCTATGGGATTAAGGTCTGGAGACTGGCTAGGCCACTCCAGGACCTTAATGTGCTTCTTCTTGAGCCACTCCTTTGTTGCCTTGGCCGTGTGTTTTGGGTCATTGTCATGCTGGAATACCCATCCACGACCCATTTTCAATGCCCTGGCTGAGGGAAAATCACCCAAGCTTTGACGGTACATGGCCCCGTCCATTGTCCCTTTGATGCGGTGAAGTTGTCCTGTGCCCTTAGCAGAAAAACACCCCCAAAGCATAATGTTTCCACCTCCATGTTTGATGGTGGGGATGGTGTTCTTGGGGTCATAGGCAGCATTCCTCCTCCTCCAAACACGGCGAGTTGAGATTATGCCAACGAGCTCGATTTTGGTCTCATCTGACCACAACACTTTCACCCAGATCTCCTCTGAATCATTGGCAAACTTCAGACGGCCCTGTATATGTGCTTTCTTCAGCAGGGGGACCTTGCGGGCGCTGCAGGATTTCAGTCCTTCACAGCGTAGTGTGTTACCAATTGTTTTCTTGGTGACTATGGTCCCAGCTGCCTTGAGATCATTGACACGATCCTCCCGTGTAGTTCTGGGCTGATTCCTCACCGTTCTCATGATCATTGCAACTCCACGAGGTGAGATCTTGCATGGAGCCCCAGGCCGAGGGAGATTGACAGTTATTTTGTGTTTCTTCCATTTGCGAATAATCGCACCAACTGTTGTCACCTTCTCACCAAGCTGCTTGGCGATGATCTTGTAGCCCATTCCAGCCTTATGTAGGTCTACAATCTTGTCCCTGACATCCTTGGAGAGCTCTTTGGTCTTGGCCATGGTGGATTTTTTGGAATCTGATTGATTGATTGCTTCTGTGGACAGGTGTCTTTTATACAGGTAACAAGCTGAGATTAGGAGCACTCCCTTTAAGAGTGTGCTCCTAATCTCAGCTCGTTACCTGTATAAAAGACACCTGGGAGCCAGAAATCTTTCTGATTGAGAGGGGGGTCAAATACTTATTTCCCTCATTAAAATGCAAATCAATTTATAAAATTTTTGACATGCGTTTTTCTGTATTTCTTTGTTGTTATTCTGTCTCTCACTGTTCAAATAAACCTACCATTAAAATTATAGACTGATCATTTCTTTGTCAGTGGGCAAACGTACAAAATCAGCAGGGGATCAAATACTTTTTTCCCTCACTGTATGTTTTCTCCCTCATCAATCTACACACAAAACCCCATAATGACAAAGCGAAAACAGGTTTTTAGAACTTTTGGCAAATTGATAAAAAATAAAACAAAAAAATAATAAATGTACATAAGTATTCAGACCCTTTACTCAGTACTTTGTTGAAGCACCTTTTTGCAGCAATTACAGCCTAGAGTCTTCTTTGTTATGATGCTACAAGCTTGGCACACCTGTATTTGGGGAGTCTCTCCCATTCTTCTCTGCAGATCCTCTCAAGCTCTGTCAGGTTGGATGGGGAGTGTCGTGGACAGCTATTTTCAGGTCTCTCCAGAGATGTTCGATCAGGTTCAAGTCCGGGCTCTGGCTGGGCCACTCAAGGACATTCAGAGACTTGTCCCGAAGCCACATGTCTGCGTTGTCCTGTTGGAAGGTGAACCTTCACCCCAGTCTGAGGTCCTAAGCGCTCTGGAGCAGGTTTTCATCAAGGATTTCTCTGTACTTCGCTCCGTTCATCTTTTCCCTCTATCCTGACTAGTCTCCCAGTTCCTGCCGCTGAAAAACATCCCCACAGCATTATGCTGCCACAACCATGCTTCATCGTAGGGATGGTGCCAGGTTTCCTCCAGACGTGACACTTAGCATTCAGGCCAAAGAGCTCAATCTTGGTTTCATCAGACCAGGGAATCTTGTTTCTTATGGTCTGAGAGTCCTTCAGGTGCCTTATGGCAAACTCCAAGCGGGCTGTCATGTGCCTTTTACTGAGGAGTGGCTTCAGTCTGGCCACTCTACCATAAAGGCCTGATTGATGGAGTGCTGCAGAGATGGTTGTCCTTCTGGAAGGTTTTCCTATCTCCACAGAGGAACTCTGGAGCTCTGTCAGAGTGACCATCGGGTTCTTGGTCACCTCCCTGACCAAGGCCCTTCTCCCCCGATTGCTCAGTTTGGCTGGGCGGCCAGCTCTAGGACGAGTCTTGGTGGTTACAAACTTCTTCCATTTAAGAATGATGGAGGCCACTGAGTTATTGGGGACCTTCAATGCTACAGAAGTGTTTGGTACCCTTCCCCTAAATCTGTTTTTTTATTTTTAATAGATTTGCAAAAAAATCTAAAAACCATTTTAGCATAAGGCTGTAACGTAACAAAATGTGGAAAATGTGAAGGGGTCTGAATACTTTCCTAATGCACTGTATGTCTGGAGTGGGCCGTTTTGGACAGTGGTTGTTGTCCAACAATAATAGATTTGATGGAAGAGGTGACGTCACTGTAAAGTCGAGAGAGAGAGAGAGAGAGAGAGAGAGAGAGAGAGAGAGAGAGAGAGAGAGAGAGAGAGAGAGAGAGAGAGAGGAGAGAGAGAGAGAGAGAGAGAGAGAGAGAGAGAGAGAGAGAGAGAGAGAGAGAGAGAGAGAGAGAGAGAGAGAGAGAGAGAGAGAGAGAGAGAGAGAGAGAGAGAGAGAGAGAGAGAGAGAGAGAGAGAGAGAGAGAGAGAGAGAGAGAGAGAGAGAGAGAGCTCTCACCATCCCTCAGTTCTTCTTCCCTCTGCTGAGGAGATGCGAGAGGAAGTACATTGAGGCTGTAAACTCCTCAGGAGGCAGACAAATGAGTCTCAAGAGGCCTGTCTGTTAGAGAGAGAGGGAAGGCATTGGAGGTTATATGAGTGCCTTGGACATTCATAAGGTCAGGAACTATTCAGGTGTGTTCTGTACTTCATAGGATAGCAGACATTTGAATATATTTAATGAATCGGTGCAATAGGCATGTTTCTGTTTGTGTTCATTTCTGTGTCGGTTGTGGATAGGTTCTTGTGGAACTAATTTTTTAGTTTATGCGAAAGAAGCAAAACTGAACCAGCCAAGCCTTACCACGAGTAGGGAGTTACTCTACCATTTCTTTATTACTCTTTAGTTTGTATAACTAGGTTTGCTGGATCAGCATCCATTACAAATGCAACTGCACCAAAGATGTCCCACCTACCCCACCCATTTCTCCCAATGCTTACCAGTGGTTTAAACCACTTGAAAACAGTGTTGAAACACAATGTGGGTGGGGGTAAGTGTGGATAGGGTGGATCGCCATCTTGTCAGCGTTATGGTTGTTTCAGAGGGAGTATCAGAGGGAGTCAGCGTTATGCTTGAGCAGTACAGGTGGCCAACTGGCCATGGAAAAACTTTACACACAGTTTGGCAGCTGTTCCTTTATTTCTTGCTCTTGACCTTTTCAATAAGTGTTAACGTTTCAGAATAACCCTTTAATCATATTGGTCTGCTGCAGATTTACAGAACTAAGCATCTGTATTTTCTGTTTTTATAAGCTTTGGTGCCCTTTACCCTGTCAGGAAGGGAAGTAGACCTTTTGACCGTAGGCTCAAAAGAAGATAATATTATTGTACTTCAACACTAGTGCACTACCACTTCCTCTGTTATAAACAGTATACAATATATATATATTCAATATACAGATTCCAAGATGGCGTAGCAGTGCAGTCGTGTTCTCTGTTGTGTGTCCGTGTAAATAGCCTGTTTTTTTAATGTTTTTTTTATTTTACGTATATATTTCCCTTTCACACTTTTCATCCTTCTACTAAATATACTTTCCTGCAACCCGCCTCACTCAATGTGGAACGGATTCTATTATTTACTCACCTTTATCTAGAATCTCCAGTTGAAACTAGCTAGCCAGCTAACTAGCTAACTACCTACTTGCTATTAGCCACCGTTAGCGGTTTTCACCCAGAACATCAGATTTTCTGCCCGAATAGCTGAATCACTGGACCTTAACACTGGATTGCAACTAGCTAGCCGCAACCGAATGGATGTTGCTGTAGACTAATCACCACTGCCCCCGAAGCAAGCACCAGTTAGCCTTGAGCTAGCCTCGAGCCAGGCCCATATCCCGGCTATCTACCTCTTTGTCTACCGGACGGGAGTAGGCAGCTAACTAGCTACTAGCTATTAGCCACCATTAGCGTTTTTTCACCATTGTCTGTGGCCTGCACTACCTACCAGCCAGCTCTAGCCTGGACTATTATCAGCCAGTCTGCACTGTCTGCACAGCGTGTTAACGACCCAGAACATATCTGATTTTCTGCCGGAATCACTGGACCTTTATCACAGGATCATCGCAACTAGCTAGCTGCAACCGAATGGATGTTGTGGTTGGCTAATCAGCCTTGAGCTACCCTCGAGTCAGGCCCATCACCCGGCTATCTACCTCTCTGTCAACCGGACTGGATCTCCTAGAGCCGACACGGAGCCCCGCCGATCCATCACGACTGCTCTGCCGACGTAATCGTCTGTGGTTTCAACAGGCTTCCTGTTGCGATGACCACGAAGATCCATCTGCTAGCCCCGGCCCACTAGCACACGCAAACAACAGCCTTGCTTCCTGCTCGCTGTGCTGTAGCACCAATTCGAACTGCTCTCGGTCTCATATATTGCTGTTCATTGGACCTTATGATCACTCAGCTGCATAGCTGATGCCTGCTGGACTGTTCCTTTACACGGTACCCTGTCCTGTTTATCTGTTTAACC